>NW_023605685.1:0-60001 GCF_013339745.2 Dermacentor silvarum
TTGTTCTGAGCTTCTTTGCGCGCGGATGCCAAAAGGACGTCACTGGTTACCGTTCGCTGCCGAAGCTCGATCACCCTACTAGAGTGTACTAGATTGGGGGAGTGGGTCCAACGCAGGCTCCCCGCTCATGCTTTTTTCATTGAAAAATTGGTTTGGCCCGCCCACCGTCGCTTTCTCTTGAATGAGCGCCCCCACGCGCCGGCCGGACGCTTGTCGCGTCGGAGACTCTTCAGTGTTTACACTTCACCCATTAAACCTGCGCACCCAAACCTACTATGAAGCTCTTATAGTGCGTGAAAATAGGAACATAAGGAGGGTTCAGTTATTACTTGCAAAACTCATAATTCAACGAAAAACGTTTCGCCCAGGTTTAAACTTAACGTGGAACCCATTTTCACTAAATGTAACCTGAATATGACGTAGCGTTCTTTAGTGACGCTGGGAAGCGTAACGGATAACGGTCGTATAACACTTTCAAACAGTTCCCCACGGAACATTGTTGACAAAGGCTGTATTTTATGCAGACAAAACTAACTGCGCATGCACTTTTGTCATTACGTTCTCCCCATTTTCTTTGTGTGCGTGCGTGCGTGCGTGCGTGCGTGCGTGCGTGCGTGCGTGCGTGCGTGCGTGCGTGCGTGCGTGCGTGCGTGCGTGCGTGCGTGCGTGCGTGCGTGCGTGCGTGCGTGCGTGCGTGCGTGCGTGCGTGTGTGTGTGTGTGTGTGCGTGCGTGTGTGTGTGTGTGTGTGTGTGTGTGTGTGTGTGTGTGTGTGTGTGTGTGTGTGTGTGTGTGTGTGTGTGTGTGTGTGTGTGTGTGTGTGTGTGTGTGTGTGTGTGTGTGTGTGTGTGTGTGTGTGTGTGTGTGTGTGTGTGTGTGTGTGTGTGTGTGTGTGGGTGTGTGTGTGTGTGTGTGGTGTGTGTGTGTGTGTGTGTGTGTGTGTGTGTGTGTGTGTGTGTGTGTGTGTGTGTGTGTGTGTGTGTGTGTGTGTGTGTGTGTGTGTGTGTGTGTGTGTGTGTGTGTGTGTGTGTGTGTGTGTGTGTGTGTGTGTGTGTGTGTGTGTGTGTGTGTGTGTGTGTGTGTGTGGTGTGTGTGTGTGTGTGTGTGTGTGTGTGTGTGTGTGTGTGTGTGTGTGTGTGTGTGTGTGTGTGTGTGTGTGTGTGTGTGTGTGTGTGTGTGTGTGTGTGTGTGTGTGTGTGTGTGTGTGTGTGTGTGTGTGTGTGTGTGTGTGTGTGTGTGTGTGTGTGTGTGTGTGTGTGTGTGTGTGTGTGTGTGTGTGTGTGTGTGTGTGTGTGTGTGTGTGTGTGTGTGTGTGTGTGTGTGTGTGTGTGTGTGTGTGTGTGTGTGTGTGTGTGTGTGTGTGTGTGTGTGTGTGTGTGTGTGTGTGTGTGTGTGTGTGTGTGTGTGTGTGTGTGTGTGTGTGTGTGTGTGTGTGTGTGTGTGTGTGTGTGTGTGTGTGTGTGTGTGTGTGTGTGTGTGTGTGTGTGTGTGTGTGTGTGTGTGTGTGTGTGTGTGTGTGTGTGTGTGTGTGTGTGTGTGTGTGTGTGTGTGTGTGTGTGTGTGTGTGGTGTGCAGCTATAGAGGTTCTTCTAGGAAAGCAGCGAAAAATAGGCGCCATTGATAACAGATTGATAATACTCCGCAACGCTTGAACCACCATACTGCATAGACAGTATTTATTCCCCAGATTTGAACTTCTCTTACACATCTCCCATTACCTGCCTGCTATCTCCAGAAAATATACACAACATGCCTTGTCAATTCACCGAAGAAAACGGGGTAACCTGCTGTAAATCTCGTACAACACATGAAAGTTGGCAGAAAACGGGTATTATATAATCATTTGCAACAATTTTGTGATACCAGAAGTGTTCACACTTTATCCACACATATCAACACCAGTATCACCTTCATTTTCAAAGAATATTCACACGTTGCCAGCGTTCATTTAGCCTAAAAAAATTGCGGATGACGGCCGTAAACACTCCGAGGACTTGATTTAAGAACTTTTGCAAGCTCATCTTTTAAGTCATTTTTTTGCATTTCCGCCACGTATAAATTCGTAAGAATTCACCCTTACCTTGGAATTTTCAAATTGGAGGCACGTTGAGTTGTTTCAAGACATTATGGAAACCTATCAGGAATTTTGTAAAGTAAGCTTGCAGAGCTTTGCAAAGCTCGAGTAAGTAATTTGCTGCACAGGCTGTTTATAAACAATTCATTTCCAATTTTCGGTATAAATCACCCATAACATGATACCAATTTTCGTCAAATATAACACGGCTTCCGCTTTTGGGTCTTCCAAAATTTGTAAGCATTTCATTTAACGTGCCTATAAGCGTGCAGAAAAGGAGGGTTTAGCAATTTTGACATAGCGGTTAACTAACCAACACAATGTTGACGGCAATACAATTTGATTGCAGAGCACCCTTAAAACGCCCCCGCTTCCCTTAAATATCAACTCGCTGAATTTTCTAGGTTTTTTCACGACAACGTGAGAACACGCATATAACGTTTTTGAGTGCTACTAGTCGAACTAAGAGCTTTGCTGCAAAATTGGAGCATTTCTTCTAGTACCACCGCTTGCTTATCATTCACATAATTATATAAGAAGACCACTAACGCATTTTCCCATTTGTACTGTAGACTGTTTCTTAAGCGCGAACCTTTTCATCTTGTTGATGGTGATGATGATTGTATTATGATGAAGATGATGATGACCATTCAAAATATGACACGTACCGACTATGAGGGATGTGCCTAGAAACATACAGATATTGGAGGAAAGAATGAAGAAGTGGTAATATATGGAACAACATACTTTTTTATTATTTATTTGTTCGGAGATACTGTTCAGCGGCTTGAACATGTGCTCTTTAGTGCGCGTAAATATTTGAGCGGCGGTGGTGCTCATGGCTGACAACAATGATGGTTTCATCAATGTTTTATAGGGTGTCGTGGTTACTGCGAGTTACGCGTTCAGCAAAAAAAGACATCCCCGAGACCGCTGCGTCAACTTCTATTGGTCTTTTATTTCGTCGAATAGGTCCAATAAAATACGATATGCAAAAATTATTTCAAAAATTATATGCAAAAAATATATCCTACGGCTGTGTTACTGCATTCAGCCTTTTACTGAATTCAGCCTCCGTGTATTCTGCGACCATGCGAAGGCAAAGGTCGAGGCTGTGCACAATGAGCGGCGGCGAAAGTTGGCAGTGCAGCCAGGACGCTCTTGCTCAGGCCTCTATGGCTGGTTGCTTGGAGGCGGTGGATGCAAGGATGGTGACATTGAAGCCACCGGTTGAGCAGGTCGAGACCCAGGGTCAGCTACTGGGAGGGCATCAACCACTGGGAGGGCATCAGCAGCGTCACCGTTCCTCACCTGCGCACCCTCTACGTCATCCTGGAGGAGCACAAATGCTGCAGCACGGACCAGCGCTACGCCCCCGCAGCTGTTCTCGAAAAGGATCGAGGATCTGATGTCAGCAGCAGGAAGGGCAGGAGGGGCAGGTCGGCTGCAGCAAAGTAGTCGCGCTGGCTGCTTGGTGTGCATTGAACTCCCAGGCGGTCTTGGCTCAAGCGGAGCTGAGCTGCTCAGCAGCGCCGCTAATCCGTGCGTGTTCGCGCAGCATGAAAGGCGACCGTACATCGGGGGCAGCGAACGGCAACCAGTGACTTCATTTCGGGATCTGGGAGCGGAGAAGCTTACAACAAGCTGCGGGATGCTGCAGGTCGCCGCAATCCAATCCGAGCTTACAGCCTGTTGTAAGGGCCGCAGCAATTCTCCGGATGGCTCGGCGCGTTCCGAATGCTGCAGTGTGTCCAGGATGCTGTTCGGTGCTTCAATTCTTTGGTGATGCATTGAGCGTTCTGGTTGTTGAGGAAGCCGCCGCTCATTTCCCACCATCCACAGCTGCAGCAGCTGGTCGCCCTCACGTGAAGCGGCCGCGATAAATGCAGTGAACTGGATTCCCGGAGCTAGTTGAGCTGCGCCTACTCGATGTTGATACTTTAACGGAGATGTTTCGCGTTTTCGAGAAGGCCGAGGTAGCCTTCGATCGCTCTGCACAGGTAGTTGCGGGATAGAACCCAACGTGGAAGCTCCCGGTTTTCCCCGCTTGACACGAAGGCGCGCGGGACGTCCTCGTTCCTCGCGTATCTGTGCAGCGGCTCCGGCAAGGCCGGCGCGTCTTGCGATTCGATGATGTTCAGGCGTTGCGGGTGCACTGGCCATGGCAATCTTCGTTTCCCTCATTACTGCTGGCTCGTCACCACAGCCAAACCGGGAGAGCTTCTTGTCCGTCACGAACGATTGCTTCCGCTGCAAAATGGCGATTCGATGAACGAGCATCGGCTGCACGAGGACACGCGGGAGCGCTTCTTTCTCATCGGGCAACACCGCGTGTTCGGCTGTGAAGAAGTAAAGAAAAAGAAGACGCTTCGCAAACTGCTTCACTCTGTATTTTGTATGATGTCCTTGCAGAATTTGTTCATTGTGTACTTGCTTCTCGAAGACTAATAACATTTTTTTGTATTACCACATGATAAAAAAATAAAAGAAAGGAACAAACAAACACGCATACAGGGTAATCAACAAAAAAATCATGTTCCATCTCTTACATAACCCTATGGCACGCACAGCGTCTACATCGACGATGCTGGTCAGGCGCTGTGAGGTCAGACGTCTGTTTGCGTGGAAAGGAGATAAGTCATAAGCCAAGATAGAGATAAGAAATTGTAAAAAAAAAGGAATAAGTGCCCAAAGTCGTGGCTTCTTTTAATAGATTGGCGCGTCACATCGAGTGCTTTTAGCAAATCATAGTATGCGACCAAATTGCGGGTATTAAAGCGCGTAGTAATAAGCTAGCTGTCCCTGTTGCTGTTGCTCTAATCGCGAGAATCTGCAAGTTCGGTTATTGTCGCGTGAGCAGTTTACTTTAGTATGAATCCATCGTATGTACACTGCGCAGATTGATATTTGTTTTATTGTGGTCTCTTCACTTGTCACTTACTTCATCAGTGAGATTTACATAGGCAAACGATGCTTTAATCTAAACAATATATGGACAATTTTAATAGTGTTGTATCCCTTACCGCCTTTACTGTTTTTGTCTAAGGAACAAATCTTATTTGGTGTGCTGATACGGCAGGCGAAATGAAGCTGATGCTCGTTTTTACAAGGAATTATTATTATTATTATTATTATTATTATTATTATTATTATTATTATTATTATTATTATTATTATTATTATTATTATTATTATTATGGCAATTAATACTGTTGGTGACTGTCGCATCCTGCAGTCTGACCTCTTTTCTTTTTCTAAATTATGCACAGTAATAATCTCACATTGAATGCTGCTACCACCAAAGTCATGACTTTCACCCGCAGCACACAAAGCATTTATTTTTCTGATTCTGTAGATTCTGTACAATTGTGCAAAGTCCGTTGCATCAATTTTGATAGTGAGAGCAATTTTGATGTTTTTGATACAGCATTACAGTTCTCAGCTAAAACTAAACGTGTTTTAATGTGGGGCATGCACACTCTTGGCTCTCTTTGCAGACTATCGAGAGAATTCAGTTCTCCTACACCGTTCCGCAAGTTGTACACAGCCATCTGTCTTCCTCAACTCGAATACGCGTCCTTCGTCTGGAATGGCATTTCTAGTTCCAGTGCAGTGACATTACAGATCGTGTCTAGAAAATGTTTCTAACTATATATCATCACGGCTTTGCTAACACGGATGCTGGAACTTGCACTACCACTGTTGGATTATTGTCATTGCCCTTACTTCGCTACCGATGTAAGGGCAATGACAACCAACACTCAACCATCCACAGAATACAGAGTCTTTGTAACCCCCACTTTCATGATCTTGATATATTTCACAACTCGCTGCCATTGTTGTTTTCCGAGCGTTGCGTTGTTGGGTAATAGTTTTACATATTGTTCAACTGCCCTTCTCCTCCTATTTCTTACGTGTTTATTTTTGGCCTTGTTGTGCATACTCTTCTTTTCAAGATTATTATTTTTATTCATTGTTTTGCTTTACTGATATTCCCCTGCGGTTTTCTATTTGTTTTCTTTATGTATGCGTGCGCCAGCACTTTGACCTAGTGTTCGGTCCTGGGCACGATAATTAATTAATTAATTTATTTATTTATTTATTTATTTATTTATTTATTTATTACAACCTTCTATAGTAGCCCTACTACGCAGCTGTCTCCTCGATAGGTCCTGCTTCAAGAGCGTCAATGTACTCTCTTCTTTTATTTATACAGTATCCAGTGGTGTGTCCCGTTGTTCCGTGAGCCCGAGGTGTATGCATGTTCTGCGTTCTCGAACAATAAATGGCGGCAGAACTCTTTTCGCTTTAACTCTCGACGGTAATGCGAATAGAAATAACAATTCCGACGCATCGACGACGGAATGATGACGATGACGATGACGACCAAGATGGCGTGATGACGACAGCATGATCACGAAGCGGGAATGACGACGATTGGACTAACAAGACGGCATCACTGCGTCGGTGCGACAACAAATGTGTTACGTCGCTGGCGAGATGTAACAAGGAAGCCAGATGACGCAACGAAAACGATGGTTTATTCAGCAGCTTGTTTTTATAGTAAGCGCACGTGACGTTGCAGTGACGTGCACTGATACGGCTGACACATCATCTCTCCCCCCTTTAAAAGCCATAACGTTCAGGTGGTTTCCGTGGCCGGGTTGATCTTCGCAAGAGCGGTGGGGCTGCTGATTCCGATACTGTTTCTTCCGGGCTGGCTTGGACCCTTTCCCCAGTATCCTCGGATAACTCTTGCTTGCTTGTCTGGTCAAGCTCCATTGATTCAGCTCCACGTCTCAGCTGGTCTAGCTGTCGTCCTTGAGCACAATCTACGGTGACCATCTTGGACCCTTGCTGGTCTTGCACCACTCCTGAAATCCACCTTCGACTTCTTCCAAAACTGCGCATCCACACCGGGCCACCTGCATTAAATTTCCTCGTAGCGGCTGCTGGCAAACCATCAACCTACGTTTCTTGGGGCTTGATAGCGTCTCTCTTCGTCCTAATCTGGTAACCCAGCACACGTTCCGCCGGCGACCTCTGCCATCCTCTCCGGGTGCTCGGCGGTACCTGCACAAAAACGATCCAGCCGTGTTATCAGGTCTTTCCGGGATTTTTTTCTTTAGCCCTTCTTTGAGCGTGCGCACCGCTCTCTCGGCCAGCCCATGAGATTGCGGGTGATAGGGTGCTGTTGTCAGTTGCTGTACCTTGTTACGTGCCAAGAACTCGCGAAAAAACGTGCTCACAAACTGTGGTCCATTGTCGGACACTAACGTTTTTGGAAGCCCAAACCGTGCAAATATTGACCGCAGAGCTCTGGCCGTGGTTTCCGACCTAGCAATCTTCATTGGCATCGCTTCGATCTATTTTGTTTCCGAGTCTACGATGACCAAAACCATGTGTCCGTCCACCGGACCTGCAAAATCAGCGTGCAGACGGCTCCAGCGTTCCCCGGTCGCTGGCCATGTCGCGGGTACCTGGGCAGGTGGCATCGCGGAAGCCTGTGCACAAACATAGCCCGAGCTGACCCGTCGCTCAATGTTCGAGTCTAGTCCTGGGTACCAAAATAGCGTTCTGGCGATACTCTTCATGGAAACCATACCCGGATGAGTTTCATGCAGCAGGTTTATTGCGCGTCTTCTGGCCGCAAAGGGCATAACAATGCGATGGCGCCAGTATATCAAATTGTCACGTACGGTTATTTCCACGCTCCTGTTGAAGTATGGCCGGTACTGCTAGTGATCCTGGGGTCGAAACCGCGGCCATCCTTCTAAAGTCCATTCTTTGACATGTTGAAGAGTAGCGTCTCGATCGGGCATTTGTTTCACCTCTCGCGCGCATATCGCCGTTTCCTCTATCGCTTGGGCAAACAAAACTAACTCCTGTTCGTCGGAATAACTCTCGTGGCTCAGTAACCGCCAGTGGCAACCGACTGAGAGCATCTGCATTTGAATGTTCACTGCCTTTACGATATTCTACCGTATAGCTGTATAGTTAGCGAGAAACAAGGCCCAACGCTGAATCCGGGCGGCTGCCATCGGTGGTATCGCTTTTTTTTTTATTTAGTAAATCAGTGAGAGGTTTGTGGTCTGTCACCAGGACGAATTCATATCCGTACAAGTAGTCTTTGAACCGGGCAACACCGAACACAAGTGCTAGAGGTTCTTTTTCCAACTGCGAGTAATTACATTCTGCCCTTGTAAGTTTCCTGGAGCGGAAACCAATTGGGTAATCAACACCATTGATCCGGTGGGACAAAACGGCTCCGATACCTACTGGTGACGCGTCACACTCCAGCCTCAACGGCTTATCAGGGTCAAAATGGGCCAACAACTTCGAGGCATTATTACCTTCTTGACTTTCCGGAAGCATTCTTTGTGCTCTTGCTTCCACTGCCACCTGGCACCTTTGGCAAGAAGGGCGTATAGCGGAGCCAACAAGGTCGCCAAGTTCGGCAAGAATTTGCCGCAATAGTTGGCAAGACCTAAAAATGCTTTCATCTCACTCACCGAAGTGGGCTCCGGCGCTTCGCGGACGGCCTTGATGTTCTCGTCTTTCGGCCGCAGTCCGTTAGCATCGATACGATGACCGAGAAAGGTGACCTCGTCTTGCCGAAACTTGCATTTCTCCTTGTGCAACCGAAGACCATATTCTCGCAATCTTTGAAGGACTTTCCGCAGCCGTGACAGGTCATTTCGCTTTTCTGCGACGATAATATCGTCGAGATACACCTGTACTCCTCGAATATTGCTCAGGAGCGCGTCCATTCGTCTCTGAAATATGGCCGGTGCGGAACTTATGCCAAAAGGCAGCCGTTTAAAACAGAAAAGACCCTTTTGAGTGTTCAAACCTGCTATCTTCTGGGCGTCCTTATCCAATGGTAACTGACTATAGGCCTGGCGCAGGTCCAACGTCGTGAAAGCTTCCCCGTCGTTCAGCTTCGCAAAAATGTCATCCACTCGCGGCAACGGGTACTGCTCCATCGAAGTGGCCGCGTTGACAGTCATCCGATAGTCTGCACAGATTCTGAGCGACCCATCCTTCTTTGAACGGGTACGACTGGCGTTGCCCACTCGGCGGTTTTCACTGGCGTAAGGACGTGTTGGGCTACTAGCTCATCCAGCGCTTCCGTCATCTTGTCCCTCAAAGCGTAGGGTACAGTCCGGGCCTTGAAAGACCGCGGAACAACATTTTCCTTCCGCTGAAATGTTACCGGTGTTCCCTTGCAAAGTCCCAAACCTCGGGCAAACACGTCAGCATACTCGCTAAGTAGGGTCTCTAGTTCTGTGTTGGCTACGTTGCACTTCATCGGTTGCACGCTCGCGACGACGTTTGTCAGCATGGAAACTCCGATTTCGTTAAAAGCCTTTATCGTGTCTCTGCCACATAACGACAGTCCCGAGCTGTCGACCACTATGGCCGTACCTTGTAAATCCTTCCCATCGCATCTGGCCGTCATGATTAGTTGTCCAAGCACTGGAAGTTCACCCAATAGGCAGGACAGTTTTAGCTGCGTTTTTCGCAACGGCGGCCACTTCATTTCATACTTCCGAAACACCACTGCTGCAATGATGCTTACAGGTGATCCGGTGTCCACCAGCATTGTTAGAGGAATGTTATCCCAGCTGACAACTCTGTAAATCGGTTTAACCTTGCGGATACTTGCCTCTTGGTGAAGGACGGCCTCTATAGTGTACAAGGCCTCACTATCGTCCGAAGTTGCGCAGTCTTCAGCTGTCATTGCGCACGCCCCTTGCCGTCGTACATCCACATGTGGAAACTGCTGTCGGCAACAAGACCTGGCTGACTGGCACATTCGGCTCAGATGGCCTCGTTTGCCGCACCTGTGGCACACCGTACGCAGGTGTGTACACCCGTCAGCAAAAGTATACGGACCAGGGGTTGCGTGATAAAGACGATTTTTTTTCCTCTGCCTGTGAACGCAACTTGAAATTGAGGACTGCAGTCCAAACTTGCCATTGCGAACTTTGCAGTGGACCCATTATTTCCAGTTTATGGCTGTTAATTACGAAGAAATTCAGTATTTTCGGTGACCCCGTGGTCCGTATACTTTTTCTTACGGGTGTACATTCATCTTCGGCATGTTTTTCGCTACCACACCGTCCACATCGGCCACGTGTATCCGGCTGTGGCCTAAACTTTCCAGTCCGACTCCGTTGGCGTGTAAAATTTACACCACCTTGCTCTGTAGAGTGCATCATTCGGGCGTTCTCAGCGGCTTCTTGTGCCGAAATCGCAAAGCACTCTGCCTGTTCTAGCGCGAGTTTCCGTTGCGTCAATAAATGTCGCCTAACGTCTTCATCGCACACGCCACACACAATTCGGTCTCACAGCATTCGCTCCAACGATGTCCTGAAATTGCACTTCCCCGCCAGCCGTCTAATTTCAGCAATAAAATCCTGAACAGTCTCACCGGCTTTTTGCGCTCGCATGAAGAATGCATAGCTGGCAGCCGTTTCGTTGACTTGAGGGTAATAATGTTCTTCCAAATACCCGACGATTTCATCGTAGCTTAGTTCATTGACCTTCTTCGGGTGGCAACGCCCCTGAACCACTCCCACTGCGCTGCCCGTGAGCGCTGATATCGGGAGTGCTCGTTTCTTCGTTTCGTCTACGATATTACGGGCTTCAAAGTAAGCCATCAGGCGAACACGATACGTCGGCCAGGTACCCTCCCGGCACTCATGCTTGCGCGGGTCACTCGTCGCCACTGTTACGTCGCTGGCGAGACGCAACAAGGAAGCCAGATAACGCAACAAGAACGATGGTTTATTGAGCAGCTTGTTTTTATAGTAAGCGCACGTGACGTTGCAGTGACGTGCGCAGATACGGCGGACACATCAAAATGCATGTATAACGACGATGGCGTGACGAGGACGGTTTGACGAGTGCCGGATCACAAGGATGGAATGACGTCGACGCAACGTCCAATAAGACTACTCTCGATCCTGACGTTGTATAGCTCTCCACTAATTTGCTATCGCAATCGATGCTTGGCCTTTCGGGCGAAACTGCGACTTTTTTGACAAAAAAACTGATCGATCCATTAAGAAACTAAAAAATGTAATGATCACAAACATTCAATTACACGTAATTCATTACGTACAAGTCTGCAACAAAGTTTGGTCCTGTTGGGTGTATTAATACAAACATTGCTAAAGACCATGGAATACACTCGATTAAACTAAGGAAAATGGTACCTATCAACTTAAGAAAATCGGTAGGCAAAATTTTGAAGAAAACAATTTTGATTTTTGTTTTGACGCGATTTAAAATGCACGGCATTTCAGTCACTCCCTCGGATGGCCGCGAAATCAGTTTGCTGAACAATCAACTTTTACGAGAGTTTAGAGGGACGGTCAACGTTCGTATAACAACAACACCAACAACAAATGACTTTTAAAGCGCCGAGTCGAGCCCAAACTCTGGTTATACTATTATGCCTGGAGCATATTGTTTACTTTTGGGCTTGTTCGGCGTCTTATCATGACGCAAAGTGATTTCTGTCTTGTTCAGCGCCTTCATTTTGACCAAATAAAAGTCACTTGATTTTTTTTAAACGTCCGCTTCTGCGACAAATATGCGTTAGGTGGTATGCGTTGATCCGCCATGGTACGAAATGTTTGTTGTTGTTGTTGTTGTTGTTGTTGTTGTTGTTGTTGTTGTTGTTGTTGTTGTTGTTGTTGTTGTTGTTGTTGTTGTTGTTGTTGTTGTTGTTGTTGTTGTTGTTGTTGTTGTTGTTGTTGTTGTTGTTGTTTAGCAGCGGCGTCGGCGGGGAAATGCTGACCTTTAACTGACTGCGGCCGCGTAGAACTGTCTGTCACCTGTGTGTGAAAACTGTGGTGGGAACGTTCAGCTGTTAAAAATACTACAATGCGCTCAGGTGTGGCGTGCACTTTAGACATTGAAAACAGCTACGGTGGTTGTTGCTCTCACATTCAATGATGGCAGCATTGCCCGATGTGATGTTCTGAATTCATTCCGAATTTCACCAGGAAGCTAGCCAGTGCCGGGGTTACATCGCATTGCACAGAATTGACTTCACCCCGTCGATAAAGCAGCACAGCAGGCCACTAAGGAGCCCCGGAAGGCAAGGCACCATGCGAAAAAAAAAAACGTGATTGTGGTGACAAGTACCTGGCCGATGCTTATTGAATAAGTCCATAAATTCGTATTTTTTAGTTTTAATTTTGCAATGAAGTCGATTTTCTACTTTCCAACATTCATCTCACAATATAAATTGTTCCTACATTTGCCCCGTCATCTAAGCAACCCAAAATATTAAGAATTTCTTTTTTTCAGCATTTATAGCACAGACTGGGAAATCTACATTAGTATAATTATTGCCGTTGAGTGAAGCGTTATCGCTCCACAAAGCATTTACTTTCTAATAATGCCTAAATATGAGTAAAAGGCAGTAAAAAATTAACTGACATGATCACAATCAATATAGGCTAGCATTACACAGCAGCAAAAACAATGAATTCTGCAAATAACAATGCAATTTAATTATATTCATGCCTAGATGAATGCCTACAGTTACAGCTACTCTACTGAGTGACCTCTCTGCCTTTCTGAAACTCAACTTCCATCTTCCTTTCTCTCTTTCTCTACTTCTACTGAGAAAAAGGGCAAAAAATAGCATTATATAGCATTCATCTAACTGCTTCAAGAACACTTTGCTTCTATAAAATTCCAACCTATCAGTCCGAATCCGCATAATACCTTCGTAGCAGTTGACATGGGGATATTCTTAAACAGGATGAAAACACGTTCCTCAGTGCGGACAAGTGATAGAGCGGTACATCATCGTATGTCGGACGACGATGACACCAAGGATAGGTTAATGTGTCGTGCTTTGTGCGAGTTCTGCATACAGCATAAAAAAGAATCCCCGATACCTGAGCGTGAAATCGTATTTGTTTTATTGCGTCGAATAAGGGCCATAAAGAACAAAAGCGAGAATTACATCCAGCGAGTTCACAAACGTTATCCATAGTCCATGTGGGAAATGCTCATAAATAGACAAATTGTTTACGATCGACCCAACAGCTCATGCATTTCAAGGCTTCATCAACGCATGCGCAACGTTCCAAGATCAGTTTGCGTCGTCACGTCCAACAGATGGCCGTCTCGCAAGCCCCACGATCCTCCCAAGCAATAATCCATGTGCCATGCAAAAATGCAGTGGCTGCCTGTTGCGCTCTAATCCCGCCGTCTTGAGAAGCAGGATCCAAATGTCGCTGTAGGATGGAGAGTATTCACTTCTGCTTCAGTCACCTATTGCGCAGATCAGCGCGAACAGCGACGATGGCCGGACTGACTACGACGTCAACGCAGCACGGAATATATGAATACGTGCAGAGTGCGTGCAAACATCATCAGCCAGATTAGGAACTACTACATTTGGCAACGACGATGGGATGCTTGCCAATCCGTATTTTTCAAGAGTGCCTTTCATTCACAAAGTTGCCTTACATCGTCTATGCAAGTATTGGAGGTTCTCTGCGGTTTTGGCATTGTAGTGACATTCCGTTCGCTCATCTGTTCGCCCATCTATACGGCGCAAAGGATCACAAGTCCCGTCATGTACAGACACTGTGGTCAAAGTGCCCTGCTCGACATGACGCCTGGAGAAGTCATTGTTCCCATGCACCCAGTGGGTGACGGACAGGCTTTAATACAAAAGAGTCACCCGCGTGGATGAGCAACACCTGCAGGGGTACTACAGGTTGCTGCTCAAAGCTCCATTATGGATGACACTGAGCAGGCAAGCGAAACGATGAAAGGGGCGCCTGTGCCAACTGAATGACAACCGATACGGCGCTGTGAAGTGACCGTTGGAGCAGAAGCGACCGATTTAGTCGTCTGTGCTCGAAGTGTGTTGTGCTTATCAGAATGCCTTAAAAGAGATGGTAAGGTGTTACGCTCCAGTTCAGAATAATTTTAATTCTCATCTAGCTTTTTTGTTGCATATTAATGCCGCTTTTATTCAGGCTTGTGAATTGTATTTGTGGAGCGAATCGTACTGTATTGCTCGTCATCACCACGGCAGTGGAAGACCCAGAGTACCGAGATTGGAATGCTAACCTCAAGTATGTTGAATGTAGCTTAAGCGAAGCTGTGAGTAAGAGCTAAGGAAAGACCCCTTATGAAATGCTTCATGGTTACGAACCCGTCTTTTACGGGTTAGCCCTGCAAGAGGAGAAAATGGACGGTGAAGACACTTGGAAGGACCCGAGTGAGCTCAGTGAAACTGCACGGGAGCACTCGCTGGAAGAACAAGCTAAACATAAGCATGCATACGACACCGGGCATTACCCTGAGATTGATTTATGATGTGGGCGAAGTGGTATTTTCGAAGACAGCGCCCCAACACAACAGGAAAATCCAACTAAAACACAAACCAAGAACCGAGGCGCCTGGTAATAACTAAAGTGTTCCCTGCCAGACACCGTACAGATTGGCAGAGCTCAACAGAAACCCTGGCAAGAGGTACGCAACGTCGACAATTAAAACGTCTCATCTAGACGACGACGAAGAGTCAGTCGTATCCGAGCACCAACTTGACCCAGCCATCAGTGCGACGAGCCTTGACAGTTAATTAGACGCCCCACGCAGAGTCCCTGCCAGACTACGCGACTGCATGCCAGAAAACAGCGAGAGCTTTCTTTTTGTGTGTGTGTGTGTGTGTGTGTGTGTGTGTGTGTCCGTATTCGTGTGCGTGTGTGTGTGTGTGTGTGTGTGTGTGTGTGTGGTGTGTGTGTGTGTGTGCGCGCGCGTGGTGTGTGTGTGTGTGTGTGTGTGGTGTGTGTGTGTGTGTGGTGTGTGTGTGTGTGTGTGTGTGTGTGTGTGTGTGTGTGTGTGTGTGTGTGTGTGTGTGTGTGTGTTGTGTGTGTGTGTGTGTGTGTGTGTGTGTGTGGTGTGTTGTGTGTGTGTGTGTGTGTGTGTGTGGTGTGTGTGTGTGTGTGTGTGTGTGTGTGTGTGTTGTGTGTGTGTGTGTGTGTGTGTGTGTGTGTGTGTGTGTGTGTGTGTGTGTGTGTGTGTGTTATGAGGACGTTAAGATTTCAGGACGGCCGAGATGTTAGCGATGTCACAAGCTGCTAGCTAGCGCCCCCTACCTTGTACACCTCAATCTGCGGCCAAGACGCCGTCCATTGTGTAGTGGGATTCCGTGGTTCAGAGAGCGTGCGCGTTTGATCGTGCGAGGACGAGGCTGTGCGAGTGTGAGCGCGAGAGACCGCGTGCGTGTTCGATGGACGCTATGTGTGAGTTCCTGTACGATCAACGTGAGCCCCTGCGTTGCTCCCTGTGAGCACTCTTCCTTTACTTGTTCCCCTAATAAATCAAGTTGCATTCAATCAAATCACTGTGACCTGTGAGACGCGACTGTCTTCAACACAAAGAGGCGTCGAACGTTCTCGTTTCTCTTGTATTTGAGCAGCGGCTCCGACAACGCCGACACGTCTTGCCTTTCGGCGATGTTCAGGCGCTGTGCATCCTCTGGCCGTCACGACGTTGCGTTCTATCGCTTTTTATCACATGCGACACCAGTGATCAGTGTGACCTTCTTGTGCAACTTGAACTCAAGCTGCTGCTAGAAAATGGCGATGCAATGAACGAGCGTCCAACTGCACGAGGACGCGCGTGAGCGCTTCTTTGTCATCGTACAACGCCTCGTGCTCCGCTCTGAAGATGTAAACAAAGGATAACGGCTTCCTCCACTACGGCATCCCTCATAACTTACTGTGGAGTTTTTGGACATTAGCTCTACAATTGATATTATTCGTCTAATTTATTGTTGCCGTGTGAAACGATTGATGCTCCAAGCGTCCCAAAACGCTGGATTGCTCGATGGAAGCGGGCCAAAAGGGGCGTAGCCGGGGGGGGGGGGGGGGGGGCAGTTCGACTACCTAACCAACATTTCTTGCGCAACACCTCCCCCCCCCCAATTACCCACCTTGTTGTCTCGTCGCTTCGCGCTGATATGATTCAAGAAAACCTGTGCTAGCTACTACCACAATTTCATTCCCGGGCGCTTCCATTTCGGTGGGTAATTTACAGTGAACCTTGTCTGCATACGGAAAAACGTGTCGCGGTGTTTGTCAAGGCTTTAGCACTCTGTGAGGTTTTGGGCAAGAATGCGGCGGCCGCATTTTAGATATGGGCAAAAAATGCTCGAGGCCCGTTTAGTTATTAGATTTAGATGCACGTTAAAGACCCCAAGTGGTCGAAATTTTCGGAGCCCTCCAATATGGCGTCTCTCATGATTATGCATATCGTGGTTTTGGGACATTAAACCCCAACAATTGACAATTAAGAACTGTGGTTTTACGACTGGTTGAAAAGTCTCATCCCGGAATAAGTTCACTTTCTTGCTGGATTTTAAGCAGGCGCTTGTGTATGTTAGTCTGCGCGTGAAACGTCTCTTGTTTGCGATCGCACCCCTACTGAAGGCTGGTAGTTTCTGTTGTGTTCTTGAATCGCAAACCAGCAATGTACACACGATGGGTTCATGCCAACAGTGAAATTCCGCCGACTCGCAACAGAATGCACGAAACAGACAGCCGACAAGCATGGATTACTGCTGTGCGCAGTACAGCGTAAGCAAACTCTTGTTGGATGCGCTGACAGTTCTCGTCGGAGTTCACGCGTCCTGCAGGGGAAATGCATTATGTGCACTATGCATTGAACAAGACCGGAGTGTCATTCCTGCATCACTAGTGCAGCGATCAGTCGAGATTCTATGAGGTACGAGGCCACTTCCTCTTCGCGCCGGCGTAAGTGACGCAGTGTAAACATGCCATATCTATGCTGTGCGGTGAACTAATCTGTACAATTTTGAATATGTTGACGTAAAGGCAAATGACGGCTGGACACTCGCACACAGCGGAAGACACAGCGGCCTGTGCACTAGGCGCAGGAAATGCAACTCTCGTTTGAAGGAGCAGGGCGACGAAAGCTTAGGGGAAAAAAAGCATTACGCGTTTTTGCACGTATTTAAGTTTTCTAGCGAAAAGGACGCAGCGAACAAGCTATTGCTATGTGAAGTAAGTATAGGCTGGTCACACGCGCATTTGCACGTGTATAGCCATCCTTGACTTGTTAAACGCACTTCACCCTGAGGATGACGACGCATACTACGCTTAACGATTAACGAGGTCTTCTCCAATCGGGCGGGTCGTCTCAATGATGCGTTTTCGAAGACTGGTCCATTCAGTGGCGCGATCTAAGACCGTTGCTCCAAACGCCCGCTGTACCGTCGTACTTACTGTATTTTACTGCGCTTACTTTACTTTTACGTAATTTCTTCACAAGCACACGCGCATGCAGGGGGGTCCCATGTCTGTGATATACATATATAGAGTCTGCTCAGAGACTACCGAAATTTATTATCGATCACGTCACGTAGAGGAAAGCTGAACGTCTCGTAGAGGAAAGCTGGCTCCTGGCCAAGGGTTCAACCACTGGAAGGGCCTCAACAGCCGTCGCCCATTGCTCACCTAGCGCAGCCTCTACGCCACGAATCCTGGTGCGTTCGCGCCCATCGTAGGTTAGTAGTGTACTAGAATGGGGGAGTGGGTCCAGGGGACGCCTTGGCCATCGCCGAGCGTGAAGCAAAAAACGCAGAAATTGTGGCGGTGCTGCCATGCCTTATTCTGAATCTCTGGCCAATAAAAAAGCTAAACGTATGGGCTCCGGCTGTTTCGGCAGCGCTCATTGGCTGAGGCGAGCTCACGGGCTGAGTAACTGTCGTCTGCTCGACCGCACCGTCGTTGTTGCGTCGTTTGCACGTTTCCGTCGCTATTTCTCCATTTTGTTTACAAAAGATCGGTGGGGAATAAACCAGTGTTGCCGCCACCGAGTATCCGCCTGTAAAAGCTCCATGCAGTTGTGGTAGGGTCTCCGACGCGACAAGCGTCCGGCCGGTGCGTGGGGACGCTCATTAGGGAGAAAGCGGCGGTGGCGCCACCAACTTTTCAATAAAAAAAGCCTTAGCGGGGAGCCTGCGTTGGACCAACTGCCCCAATCTAGTACACTCTAGTAGGGTGATCTAGCTTCGGCAGCAGCGAACGGCAACCAGTGACGTCCCTTTGGCATCCGCGCGCAAAGAAGCTCAGAACAATCTGCGGATTGCTGGAAGTCGCTGCAGATCAAGCCCTGCAGACGCCTTGTTGTAAGTGTGGCCGCCAGCTGTGTTGGGCCCTTAGCGTTGCGTGACAATAGCCCCGGCGCGTGAAGCATGCTGGTCTAGTCTTCATCAGGCTTATGATACGCTGACGCAGGTCGTTCTTGTTGCCAAGGGAGGCACCGGTCAAGCGACTTGAGAAGTACCATATGCATCTGCGACTATTGGTCGCCGTCACTGGCAGCGGCCTCGATCAACAATTGCTTTCCCATAGCTATTTGCGCTGCACCAAGACGTTGCTGATGCGCAGACGCAGATTGTCTTCGTTGCCGAGAACACCGAGGCCATCCTCGGTAGCTCTGGACGGGTGAATGTCTCTCCCTTATGTAATGCCCGTATCAGGGGGTCTTTAAGGTAATAAAAAAAATGAAGACCCTGCGCACATGCTTCAGGGTCTCCTGGCTTGTCCCGAAAAGGCGTCGAACCATTGTTGTTCCTCGTGCGCCTGTGGAGCAGCGTCGACAACGCCGACACACCTTGCCATTCGGCGATCTTCAGGCGTTGTGGATCCTCTGGCCATCATAATGTTGGCTGCTGTCGTTATTGATCGAGTGCGACCCCAGTGAATCCGGGTGACCTTCTTGTCCGACTGGAACTGTTGGTGACGCTGGAAAATGGCGACGCAATGGATGAGCATCAACTGTACGAGGACGCGGGGGAGCATTTCTTTCTCATCGCGTAGCGCCTGGTGCTTGGCTCTGAAAATGTAAACAAAAGTAAGGGGCTTCGTAAGTGTGGTAAGAAAGCTGCACAATTTTCGTGTTAGTTTCTTTTGAGACGCAAAATTTCGTACCTCTATTTGATTAAAAAGAAATTAATAACTAAACACGCCAGCAAGCAAACAAACAAGAAGACTAAGTGGCATATCTATGACGTGAATTGATCCGCACTAGTGCTGATACCAACATGTGCTGGCGAAACTTTATGTCTATGCAAGACGCTTGGTAGTCAGAAATAGTTGTGGAGCCTTGATGTTGCGGCTTCCGTTAGTGTGCGCGATATATTTTTCTGCTCTTTTTACTATTTTTAAGCTTGGGTATCCGGCTATCTTGTAGAAGCACAGCCATTATTCCGCTTTGTCTTTTTGTGCCTTCAATTGATCCCTACCTTTTAAGAAGCCTCCAGGTGTGCGCACTGTATGGGTCGACCAGTGTCACAAAGTAATTTTATAGGGCCACTCAAAGAAAAGTCGTTGGTGCTTATCATAAAAAAAAAAAAAAAGAATACACGACGACGAGGAACACTACAATGACGAACGACCACGAAGAGACGCCAATGACGCCAGTACAACGATGACGGCCGCACCACCACAAAGCCACGTTAACTACAACACGGACGACATTGACGGCACGACAATGATAAACCGACTGCAGCTTGTCGGAATACATGTCTCCAACCCGAGATGCGATCCACGCTGGGCACAAGTACAGAATTCTCTCGCTACTTCTTACTCGTTCAAGCATCCATAATTGCTATACACAAGCTGATACCGCCTGCAACAGACGACGCAATGATTGCATGAAGTATGGTCAGCATGATGTCTCTTGTAGAAAGCTGCAGGTATCGTTGCGACGCCAACATTGATACAATGTGAAGAGAAATTAGTATATTGATGCTGATGTTCTCATGATGTTCCTTCGTACTATGCAAACATCCGGACGTCTTCTTTACGTCAATGTAGTATGTACATAGTCCCAACAAGTGTGCTTTTTACTCTCCTTTCGGTTACAATGCACGATTTATTTGCGGATTTACTCACACGTATACGACTTACTGTGTCATGTGAAAGGCGCAAAGAAAATTCCAAAGCCGAAGAACAAGAAAGAAATGCGTAAGAATGGGCCCTCTGGTGCGCCAGCTAAACGCCGGTGAGCTTCATGAGCATATCCGCAGAAGGTCACATCGGCTTTATTCAGGCGTTTACGGATACTTCGTGAAATTGCATCGCTTTGTCTCTAGAAAAACTGGGAAAAAAATCAGGACAACCCTTGTGTGAGTTCGCAGAAGCAGAGCGCAAATTCTGGAGAAGCTGGTTCTTTCGAGCGGATACATTACGAACATCCGTAGCCTGCAATTAAACCACACACTTTAAAACCCTACTCACATCTCATTCACCCGTATGAAACGTTTCGCGCTAACAAATCATTCGAACACTTAATTAACCAATGTATAGAAACAGCCCTACATCACCAACACACGTTTAACTTGTCAAAAACATCAGATGTACTTGCCCCCCCCCCCCCCCCGCGCTCTTTTTGCACCTGATCTTCTCTCCGTGGCTGTCATAGTTCATCCATTACAGTATATAGGCGAATCTTACACCATTCTTTATAAACCCTTCTAATGGGCAGCAACGCTGCATACGTCATTTACTGAGCACGCCGTAATTAAACGACACAGTCTGAACAGTGTCTACTCTTCACCCATTAAACCTGCTGCCTTTTTCCACGAAATCTAAACAAGGTGACTCGCCCAACAAGGCCAATCCTACTACGAACCTCTTATAGTGCGTGAAAATAGGAACTTAAGGAGGGTTCAGTTATTACTTGCAAAACTCATAATTCAACGTATAGTGTAACCTGAATATGACGTGTTCTTTAGTGACGCTGTGAAGCGTAACGTGTGTATAACGTTTCAAACAGTGAAGGAGCATGTGTGTGTGTGTGTGTGTGTGTGTGTGTGTGTGTGTGTGTGTGTGTGTGTGTGTGTGTGTGTGTGTGTGTGTGTGTGTGTGTGTGTGTGTGTGTGTGTGTGTGTGTGTGTGTGTGTGTGTGTGTGTGTGTGTGTGTGTGTGTGTGTGTGTGTGTGTGTGTGTGTGTGTGTGTGTGTGTGTGTGTGTGTGTGTGTGTGTGTGTGTGTGTGTGTGTGTGTGTGTGTGTGTGTGTGTGTGTGTGTGTGTGTGTGTGTGTGTGTGTGTGTGTGTGTGTGTGTGTGTGTGTGTGTGTGTGTGTGTGTGTGTGTGTGTGTGTGTGTGTGTGTGTGTGTGTGTGTGTGTGTGTGTGTGTGTGTGTGTGTGTGTGTGTGTGTGTGTGTGTGTGTGTGTGTGTGTGTGTGTGTGTGTGTGTGTGTGTGTGTGTGTGTGTGTGTGTGTGTGTGTGTGTGTGTGTGTGTGTGTGTGTGTGTGTGTGTGTGTGTGTGTGTGTGTGTGTGTGTGTGTGTGTGTGTGTGTGTGTGTGTGTGTGTGTGTGTGTGTGTGTGTGTGTGTGTGTGTGTGTGTGTGTGTGTGTGTGTGTGTGTGTGTGTGTGTGTGTGTGTGTGTGTGTGTGTGTGTGTGTGTGTGTGTGTGTGTGTGTGTGTGTGTGTGTGTGTGTGTGTGTGTGTGTGTGTGTGTGTGTGTGTGTGTGTGTGTGTGTGTGTGTGTGTGTGTGTGTGTGTGTGTGTGTGTGTGTGTGTGTGTGTGTGTGTGTGTGTGTGTGTGTGTGTGTGTGTGTGTGTGTGTGTGTGTGTGTGTGTGTGTGTGTGTGTGTGTGTGTGTGTGTGTGTGTGTGTGTGTGTGTGTGTGTGTGTGTGTGTGTGTGTGTGTGTGTGTGTGTGTGTGTGTGTGTGTGTGTGTGTGTGTGTGTGTGTGTGTGTGTGTGTGTGTGTGTGTGTGTGTGTGTGTGTGTGTGTGTGTGTGTGTGTGTGTGTGTGGTGTGTGTGTGTGTGTGTGTGTGTGTGTGTGTGTGTGTGTGTGTGTGTGTGTGTGTGTGTGTGTGTGTGTGTGTGGTGTGTGTGTGTGTGTGTGTGTGTGTGTGTGTGTGTGTGTGTGTGTGTGTGTGTGTGTGTGTGTGTGTGTGTGTGTGTGTGTGTGTGTGTGTGTGTGTGTGTGTGTGTGTGTGTGTGTGTGTGTGGTGTGTGTGTGTGTGTGTGTGTGTGTGTGTGTGTGTGTGTGTGTGTGTGTGTGTGTGTGTGTGTGTGTGTGTGTGTGTGTGTGCTGGTTCTTCTAGGAAAGCAGGGAAAATTCTGCGCCATTGATAACGGATTGATAATAGTCCGCAACGCTTGGACGACCATACTGCATAGGCCGTATTTATTCCCCAGATTTGAACTTCTCTTACATATCACCCGTTACCTGCCTGCTATCTCCAGAAAATATATACAACATGCCTTGTCAATTCACTAAAGAAAACGCGGTAGCCTACTGTAAATCTCTTATAACACGTGAAAGTTGGCAGAAAACGGGTATTCTATAATCATTTGCAACAATTTCGTGACACCATAAGTGTCAACTTTATCCACACATCAAGAACAGCATCACCTTCCTTTTCAAGAATATTAACACACGTTGCCGCGTTCCTTTAGGACTAAAAAAAACATTGCGGATAACGACCGTAAACACTTCCGAGGACTTGATTTAAGAACTTTTTGCACAACTCAGCTTGAAGTCATTTCTTGAAATTCCGCCCACGTATAATTCCCCCTTACCTTGGAATTTCAACTTAGAGGCACGTTGAGTTTGTTTCAAGAGATTTCAAGAGATGCATTTCCAGTTTTCGGTATAGATGACCCATAACAAGATACCGATTTTCTTCAAATATAACACGGCTTCTGCTTTGGAATCTTCCAAAATTTATAAGCATTTCATTTAACGCGCCTAAGCGTGCAGAAAACGAGGGTTAGCAATTGTGACTTAGCCGTTAACTAATCAACACATTTGGACGGCAATACAATTTGACTGCAAAGCACCCTTAAAACGCCCCCGCTTCCCTTAAATATCAACTCCCTTATAGATCTAGGTTTTTTCACGACAACGTGAGAACACGCATATAACGTTTTTGAGTGCTACTAGTCGCACTCAGAGCTTTGCTGCAAAATTGGAGCATTTCTTCTAGTACCGCCGCTTATCATACGCATAATTATATAAGAAGACCACTAACACATTTTTCCATTGGCACTGTAGACTGTTTCTTAAGCGCGAACCTTTTCATATTGTTGATGATAATGATGATGATTGTATTATGATGATAATGATGATGACCATTCAATATATGGCACGTACCGACTATGAGGGATGTGCCGAGAATCGTACAGATATTGGAGGAAAGAATGAAGTGGTAATATATGGAACAATATACTTTTTTTTATTTTTTTATTGTCGGAGATACTGTTCAGCGGCTTGAACATGTGCTCTTCAGTGCGCGCAAATGTTCGAGCGGCGGTGGTCCTCATGACTGACAACAATGATGGTTTCATCAATGTTTTATAGGGTGTCGTGGTCACTGCGAGTTACGCGTTCAGCATAAAAGACATACCCGAGACCGCTGCGTCAACTTCTATATTTCTTTTATTTCGTCGAATAGGTCCAATAAAGTAGGATATGCAAAAATTATTTCAAAAATTATATGCAAAAAATATATCGTACGGCTGTGTTACTGCATTCAGCCTTTCACCGTCATCCTGCTCCGTGTACTTTGCGACCATGCCATGGCAATGCTCGCGGCGGTGCACAATGAGCGGCGGCGAAAGTTGGCAGTGCAGCCAGGACGCTCTTGCTTAGGCCTCTATGGATGGTTGCTTGGAGGCGGTGGATGCAAGGATGGTGACATTGAAGCCACCGGTTGAGCAGGTCGAGACCCAGGGTCAGCCACTGCGAGGGCATCAACCACAGGGAGGGCATCAGGAGCGTCACCGTTCCTCACCTGCGCACCCTCTACGTCATCCTGGAGGAGCACTAATACTGCAGCACGGGCCAGCGCTACGCCCCCGCAGCTGTTGTCGAAAAGGCTAGAGGATCTGATGTCAGCAGCAGGAAGGGCAGGAGGGGCAGGTGGGCTGCAGCAAAGTAGTCGCGCTGGCTGCTTGGTGTGGATTGACCTCCCAGGCGGTCTTGGCTCAAGCGGAGCTGAGCTGCTCAGCAGCGCCGCGAATCCATGCGTGTTCGCGCAGCATGAAAGGCGACCGTACATCGGGGGCAGCGAACGGCAACCAGTGACTTCATTTCGGGATCTGGGCGCGGAGAAGCTTACAGCAAGCTGCGGGATGCTGCAGGTCGCCGCAATCCAAGCCGAGCTTACAGCCTGTTGTAAGGGCCGCAGCAATTCTCCGGATGGCTCGGCGCGTTCCGAAAGCTGCAGTGTGTCCCGGATGCTGTTTGGTGCTTCAATGCTTTGGTGATGCATTGAGCGTTCTGGTTGTTGAGGAAGCCGCCGCTCATTTCCCACCATCCACAGCTGCAGCAGCTGGTCGCCCTCACGTGAAGCGGCCGCGATAAATGCAGTGAACTGGATTCCCGGAGCTAGTGGAGCTGCGTCTACTCGATGTTTATATTTTAACGGAGATGTTTCGCGTTTCCGAGAAGGCCGAGGTAGCCTTCGATCGCTCTGCACAGGTAGTTGCGGGATAGAACCCAACGTGGAAGCTCCAGGTTTTCCCCGCTTGACACGAAGGCGCGCGGGATGTCCTCGTTCCTCCCGTATCTGTGCAGCGGCTCCGGCAAGGCCGGCGCGTCCTGCGATTCGGCGATGTTCAGGCGTTGCGGGTCCACTGGCCATGACAATCTTTGTTTCCCTCATTACTGCTGGCGCGTGACCCCAGACAACCAGGGAGAGCTTCTTGTCCGTCTCGAACGATTGCTGCCGCTGTAAAATGGCGATTCGATGAACGAGCATCGGCTGCACGAGGACAGGCGGGAGCGCTTCTTTCTCATCGTGCAACGCCGCGTGTTCGGCTGTGAAGAAGTAAAGAAAAAGAAGACGCTTCGCAAACTGATTCACTCTGCATTTTGGATGATGTCCTTGTAGCATTTGTTCATTGTGTACTTGTTTCTCGAAGACTAATAACATTTTTAGTATTACCACATGATAAAAAAATTTAAGAAAGGAACAAACATACACGCATACAGGGTAATGAAGAAAAAAACCATGTGCCATCTCTGACATGACCCTATGGCAAGTGCAGCTATCATCCTGATTTAGTGTTCCGTCTAGTTTTTTTTTTTTTTTTTCTCCATCTGCCCCTTCCGTTTAACCTTTAACCGCCGGCTTCTAGGCCAATCCCCCGTAGTGGGTAGGCGCCATGGATGAGGATCAAGCAAGCAAGCATGCAGCGTCTACATCGACAGTGCTGGTCAGGCGCTGTGAGGTCAGACGCCTCTTTGCGTGGAAAGTAGAGAAGTCATAATCCAAGATAGACATAAGAAACAGTAAAAAAAAGGAATAAGCGCCCAAAGTCGTGGCTTCTTATATTAGATTGGCGCGTCACATCGAGTGCTTTTAGCAACTCATAGTATGCGACCAAATTGCGGGTATTAAAGCGCGTACTAATAAGCTAGTTGTCCCTGTTGCTGCTGCGCTAATGGCGAGAATCTGCAAGTTCTTTTATTGTCACGTGAGCAGTTTCCTGTAGTAGGAATCGATCGTATGTAAACTGCGCAGATTGATGTTTGTTTTATTGTGGTCTGTTCACTTGTCACTTCCTTCATCAATGAGATTTACAAGGGTAAACGATGGTTTAAAATAAACGATTATGGGGAATTTTGATAGTGTATTCGTAACCCTTACCGGCTTTATTGTTTTTGTCTGAAGGAAGAAATCTTATCTGGTGTGCTGATACGGCAGGCGCAATTAAGCTGATGCTAGTTTGAAACAAATTGTTATTATTAATATTATTTTTTTTTACCAAAACGCTCGTGGACTTCGCACCAAAGCGCGTGAATTTTTTTGCAATGTAATCTCAAATTCTTTTCCTATTTTTGTTATTTCTGAAACTTGGCTGTGTGGTGACATTTCTTCTTCAGACTTCTTTCCACCGCACTACAACGTCTTCCGCAGTGACCGGGACTTCACTGGATCTCAACAAAAAGGTGGTGGTGTGCTGATTGCAGTTGACAATTCACTGAAATGTGTACGGCGCATCGATATAGAAAGTGTACGGGAGTCGATACGGCTTGAACTCAGCCTAGCCCGATGTGAAACATTGTTGATTGGATCGTTCTATGTGCAGCCGAATATTTCCCCTGTTTTGTATGATGAGGTCATCTCTTCCATTGAAAGTGTAATATCCTCCCATAGTAAGCACAAAGTAATTCTTCTTGATGATTTTAATACACCAGGTATTGATTGGAACACACTTAGATATTCTCATTACAATCATTACACAAAGAAGAAATGCAGCCTGTTGTTGGACTTCCTGTCTTTCTGTTCCCTTCAACAGCATAACTTAATCGCCAATTCATGTGGCAACGTCTTAGATCTTTGCATCTCGAATGCTCAGGTTATAGATGTCTCTCGTTCCGAAATTTTCCTTGTGCGTACCGATAAGTTTTATCCGCCACTAAAGATAACTTCCTCTTTCTCAGCACTGAGGCAGAGCTCCTCCAGCAGCGTAAATGAATCCCCACGCTTTCCTTTCAAGCGTGGTGATTATCTTGGTTTATATAATTCCTTGTCCACCACCGACTGGTCACTGGTTACAGACAAAAGCAATGTTAATGACCAAGTAGATCAGTTTACAGAGCTTGTTTTGAACAGTATGCGCAAATACATTCCCCAGTACAGGCCTAGACGCTCTAGATATCCCCACTGGTTTTCATCTGAACTCATAATTGCCCTAAAGCATAAAGATCGCGCACACCGAAAATCAGAATTCCGTTTCCTAATGAGTACAGTTTAGAATTCCGCTTTTTTCGGGCTCGCTGTAAACGTCTCTATAAGCGGGATCAAGATTCATATATGGCATTCTTGAAAAATAGCGCCTCCGACCGGCCGGCGGAATTTTGGAAGTATATCCGTAAGCGCTCCAATAAACATGGAGAGGGCTTTCGCTTACTCTACTCTAGAGGGGCAGAAGTCCAAGCAGTCGCGGATTGTTTTGCAGCCCATTTCTCTTCCTTATATAAAGATGCAGGTTTCAACGCTGGTGTCAGTCAGCAGCACACGATGGTTCCTACATCTAGTGTGGTGTTGTTTGATGAAGAGCTTGTCCACGAATGCCTTAGGCGCTTGAAGCCTTCCCTATCCTGCGGCCCTGACGGCATCCCCTCCGCAATTCTAAAAGCTTACGGCAGTATATTTGCTCCAGTATTGACATCTATATTTAATAACTCTTTGACTACTTCCACTTTCCCTCACATGTGGAAAACTGCTCGTGTTTTTCCTGTATTTAAGTCTGGATGTAAATCAGATGTGTCGAATTATCGCCCAATTTCTCTTCTCTGTGCTGCATCCAAGATTTTTGAGCTTGCTCTTCACAACATATTGTCTTTTACTGTGAAGAACTCGCTCATTCCGAATCAGCATGGATTTCTGACCGGCCGCTCCACTATCACAAATCTCGCAAGTTTCATGACAGAGATCTCCACGCCGGTACTTCAAAGGGGGCAAGTTGACACCATTTACTGTGATCTCAGCAAGGCTTTTGATGTAGTCAGCCACTCGCTGCTTCTGATCAAGCTTACGAACCTTGATGTTGACTCGTCAGTTGTGAATCTCTTGCGCAGTTATCTTCTTGATAGATCGTGTTCTATTAACGTCAATGGCCAAACGTCTTCTTCTTACTTGGTAACTAGCGGCGTCCCTCAAGGGTCAGTATTAGGACCACTCCTTTTTTTAATTTTTGTTAATGACGTTCTTTCTGTTATTCGGAACTCTTCTTTCCTTCTATATGCCGATGACATCAAGATTTTTAAGAAAATTCACACTGTTGATGACTGTCGCACCCTGCAGTCTGACCTGTTTTCCTTTTCTAAATGGTGCAAGGATAATAACCTTACCTTGAATGCTGCTAAGACCAAAGTCATGACTTTCACACGCAAAACAGCAAGTATTTCTTTTTCTTATTCGATAGATTCTGTGCCGTTGTATAAGGTCTGCGAGATCAATGATCTTGGTGTACTTTTTGATGCAACCTTACACTTTTCGGCTCACACTAAACGTGTTGCAATGCGGGGTATGCGCTCTCTTGGTTCTGTATGCAGACTATCGCGGGAATTCAAGTCTCCTACACCGTTCCGCAAATTATACACAACCATCTGTCTTCCTCAACTCGAATATGCGTCGGTCGTCTGGAACGGCTCTTCTAGATCCAACAGTGACATTATAGATCGTGTCCAGAAAAAGTTTCTAAGCATATATAATCACCGCTTTGCAAACCTGGACATTGCACCCTGTACTAGCACTGTTGGATTGTCATTGCCTTCACTTCGCGACCGACGTAATCGCGCTGACCTTCTGTTTCTCTTTAAACTCCTTCACGGTAACCTCACGTGTCCCGAACTTCTCAGCTGTGTCATGTTCCGCATCCCACGCAAGATCACCAGAGAACATAGACCTTTCCATGTTCCTGCCTGTCATCACGAACACTCAACTGTCCACAGAATACAGAATCTTTATAACGCTTACTTTCGTGAACTTGATATCTTTCATAACTCCTTGTCATCGTTCTTTTCCGAGCTTTGCCTGGTATTATAATATCATGTATTGTTCAAGTGCCCTTCTCCTCCTTTTTCTTTTGTATTTACTTTGTGCTTTGTTGTCGGTACTCTCTTCTTTTCACAATTTTTTTTTTATTCATTTATTGTTTAATGATTTTTCCCTGAGTGTCTTTTTTTTTGTTTGTAATGTATGCGTGCGCCAGCACTCAGACCTTAGGGTTGTTCCTGGGCACGTTAAATAAACATGATTGATTGATTGATTGATTGATTGATTGATTGATTGATTATTATATAAAACTTTCTACGTATATATCATCACCACTTTGCTCTAGCACGGTCGGGTTATTGTCATTGCCCTTACTACGCTGCCGACGTAATCGCGCTTACCTTCTGTTTCTTTTCAAACTCCTTCACCGTATCCTCATGTGCCCCCAACTCCACAGTTGTATCATGTGTCGTATTCCGCGCAACATCACTAGAGAACACAGACCTTTCCATGTTGCTGCCTTTCACCACCAACACTTAACCTTCCACAGAATACAGATACTTTATAACGCCCACTTTCATGAGTTTGATATGTTTCACAACTCGCTGTCATTATTCTGTTCTGAGCTTTGCATTGTTGTGTCTTAGTTTCACATATTGTTCAACTTCCCTACTCCTCCTTTTTCTTATGTATGCATGTTCCGCCTTCTTGTATGCACACTTTTCCAGATTGTTAATTTTTATTCATCGTTTTATTTTTATTTACTGATATTCCCCTGCCGTATTTCTTTTTCTGTGCTTACGTGTGTAAATAAATGATGATGATTATAATGATATTATTATTATTATTATTATTATTATTATTATTATTATTATTATTATTATTATTATTATTATTATTATTATTATTATTATTATTATTATTATTATTATTAGTGACCGGGACTTCAGTGGAGTTAAGCAAAAAGGTGGTGGCGTACTTATTGCCGTTGACAGCTCACGGACATGTGTAAGGCGCAGCGACATAGAAAGTGTACAGGAATCGATTTGGCTTGAAGTCAGCCTAGCGCGCTGTGAAAAATTGTTAATCGGAACCTTCTACGTTCCACCGAATATTTCTCCTGCTTTGTTTGATCAGGTCATCTCTTCTATTGAAAATGTATTATCCTCCCAGCGCAAACACAGAGTAATCCTGCTTGGTGATTTTAACACACCAGGAATTGATTGGAACACGCTTACATATTCTCATTATAATCATTACATAGAGAATAAATGCAGCCTGTTGTTAGACTTTATGTCCTTTTGTTCTCTTCAGCAGCACAATTTGATCGCCAATTCCTGTGGCAACGTTTTAGACCTTTGCCTCTCTAATGCTCAAGCTATAGATGTTTCGTGTTCTGATGTTTCCCTTGTCCGTCCCGATAAGTTTCACCCCTCACTTAAGATAACTGCCTCTGTGTCAGCCTTGAAGCAGAGCTTCTCGACTGGCATTAATGAATCTTCTCGATTTGCTTTCAAGCGGGGTGATTATGTTGGCTTGTATGACTTCTTGTCCACCAGAGATTGGTCCCTGGTCACAGATAAAACTAATGTTGATGACCAAATAGATCTGTTTGCAGAGCTTGATTTGAGCGGTATGCGCCAATACATTCCTCAGTACAGTCCTAGGCACTCTAAATATCCCAATTGGTTCTCATCTGAACCTATAACTGCCCTAAAGCGTAAAGATCGCGCGCACCGTAAATCCAGAATTCCTGTGCCTAATGAGTGGAGAGAAGAATTCCGCTTTTTTCGAACTCTCTGCAAACGCCTCTATAAGCGGGATCATGACGCATATATTGCATTCTTGGAAAAGAGCGCCTCCGACCGGCCGGCGGAATTTTGGAAGTATATCCTGCAAGCGTACCAGTAATCGCGGAGAGTGTTTTCGCCTGCTCGACTCTAGTGGAGTAGAAGTCCAAGCAGTCGCGGATTGTTTTGCTGCCCATTTCTCTTCCTTATATAAGCCTTCAGGTTTCAACGCTGGTGTCAGTCAGCAGCACACAACGGCTCCTACATCTAGTCCTGTGTTGTTTGATGAAAAGCTGATCAGCGAATGCCTTAAGCGCTTGAAGCCTTCCCTATCCTGCGGTCCTGATGGCATCCCTTCCGCAATCTTAAAAGCGTACGGCGGTATATTTGCCCCAGTATTGACATCTATATTTAATAGCTCTCTGAATACTTCCACCTTCCCTCACATGTGGAAAACTGCTCGTGTTTTTCCTGTATTTAAGTCTGGCTGTAAAACCGATGTCTCAAATTATCGCCCGATTTCTCTTCTCTGTGCCACGTCTAAGGTTTTTGAGCTTGCTCTTCACAACATATTGTCTTGTACTGTTAAGAACACGTTGATTCCGAATCAGCATGGATTCCTCACCGGCCGCTCTACTATCACAAATCTCGCAAGCTTCATGACACATATCTCCGCGCCGGTACTTCAAAGGGGGCAAGTAGACACCATATATTGCGACCTCAGTAAAGCTTTTGATGTGGTAAGCCACTCACTGCTTCTCATCAAGCTTACGCACTTTGGTGTTGACTCGTCAATTGTAAATCTATTGCGGAGTTATCTTATTGGTAGATCATGTTTTGTTAACGTCAACGGCCAAACGTCTTCATCGTACATGGTAACCAGCGGCGTTCCTCAAGGATCAGTGTTAGGACCACTCCTTTTTTTAATTTTTATTAATGACGTTGTTTCCGCAATTCGGCATTCTTCATTCCTCCTATATGCCGATGACATAAAGATTTTTAAGGCAATTCACACTGTTGATGACTGTCGCATCCTGCAGTCTGACCTGCTTTCTTTTTCTAAATGGTGCACAGATAATAACCTCACCTTGAATGCTGCTAAGACCAAAGTCATGACTTTCACCCGCAAAACAGCAAACATCTCTTTTTCTTATTCAGTAGATTCTGTACTATTGTGTAAGGTCCGTGAGATCAATGATCTTGGTGTACTTTTTGATACAACCTTACACTTTTCAGCTCACACTAAACGCGTTGCAATGCGGGGCATGCGCACTCTTGGCTCTGTTTGCAGACTGTCGAGAGAATTCAATTCTCCTACACCGTTCCGCAAGTTGTACACAACAATCCGTCTTCCTCAACTCGAATACGCGTCGGTCGTCTGGAATGGCATTTCTAGATCCAACAGTGACATTATAGATCGGGTCCAGAAAAAGTTTCTAAGCATATATCATCACCGCTTTGCTAACACGGACTCTGGGCCCTGCTCTAGCACTGTTGGATTATTGCCATTGCCCTTACTTCGCTGCCGACGTAATCGTGCTGACCTGCTTTTCCTTTTCAAACTCCTTCACGGTATCCTCATGTGCCCCGAACTCCTTAGTTGTATCACATTTCGCATTCCGCGCAACATCACCAGAGAACACAGACCTTTCCATGTTGCTGCCTGTCACCACCAACACTCAACCGTCCATAGAATACAGAGTCTTTATAACGCCCACTTTCATGACCTTGATATTTTTCACAACTCTTTGTCTTTGTTCTGCTCTCAGCTTTACGTTGTTGTGTCTTAGTTTCACATATTGTTCAACTTCCCTTCTCCTCCTTTTTATTATGTATGCATTTTGCGCCTTTGGTTGCATGTATGTACACTTTTCTTTTCAAGATTGTTAATTTTTTATTCATTGTTTTTTTTACTGATATTCCCCTGTTGTATTTGCTGATAATTTTCTCAACTCTATGTCTTTGTTCTGCTCTGAGCTTTCCGTTGTTGTGTCTTAGTTGCACATATTGTTCAACTTCCCTTCTCCATTTTATTTATGTATGCATTTTGCGCCTTCGGTTACATGTATGTACACTTTTCAAGATTGTTATTTTTTATTCATTGTTTTTTTTTTTCGCTGATACTCCCCTGCTGTATTTCTTTTTCTATGTATACGTGCGCGAGCACCCAGACCTCACGGTTGTTCCTGGGCACGATAAATAAATAAATGATTGATTGATTGATTATTATTATTATTATTATTATTATTATTATTATTATTATTATTATTATTATTATTATTATTATTATTATTATTATTATTATTATTATTAGACCTCATGGTTGTTCCTAGGCACGACAAATAAATAAATGATTGAGTGATTGATTGATTGATTGATTGATTGATAAGGCAATTCATTCTATTGATGACTGACGTATCCTGCAGTCTGACCGGGTTTTTTTCTGAATGGTGCGCAAATAATAATCTGGCATTGACTACTGTTAAGGCCTGAGTCATTAATTTCACCCGCAAAACAGCAAGCATTAGCTTTTGTTATTCTGTAGATTGTGTACCATTGCGTAAGTTCGGTGAGATCAATCATCTCGGTGTACTTCTTGATACAACCTTACACTTTTCAGCTCACACTAAACACGTTGCAATGCGGGGTATGCGCACTCTGGGCTCGCTTTGCAGACTATCGAGAGAATTCAGTTCTCCTTCACCGTTCCGCAAGTTGTACACAACAATCTGTCTTCCTCAACTCGAATACGCGTCAGTCGTCTGGAACGGCATGTCTAGTTCCAACAGTCACATTACTGGTCGTGTCCAGAAAATGTTTCTAACTATATCTCATCACCGCTTTGCTAACACGGACACTGCACCTTGCTCTAGCACTGTTGGGTTATTGTCATTGGCCATACTTCGCTGCCGACGTAATCGCGCTTACCTTCTGTTTCTTTTCAAACTCCTTCACGGTATCCTCATGTGCCCCAACTACACAGTTGTATCATGTTTCGAATTCCGCGTAAGATCACCAGAGAACATAGACCTTTCCATGTTCCTGCCTGTCATCACCTACACTCAGCCGTCCACAGAATACAGAATCTTTATAACGACAACTTTCATAATCTTGATATTTATCACCACTCGCTCTCATTGTTCTTTTCCGAGCTTTGCGTTGTTGTGTCATAGTTTCACATATTGTTCAACCGCCTTTCTCCTCCTTTTAAGCAAAGCTTTATAGGCTCAGAAGATTCGGTGGCGGTGGTGTCACGCTGAAAAGTGGGCCTATCCTGGTGATAATGTAGAAAGGGTCCAAGCTCAATCGCACATACCCCTGTGGGCTCGGGGATCTGTAACGCGTCCTTGAACTTCCCTTGTCAAACCTGGGACCCAAAGAGACAAAATCACCAGCCATTCCCCTGTCGAGAAAATGGCATAATGGGTCGAACCGAACCGGGCCAGGTCGGGACGGACAATTAACATGTTATGATCAATAGCCATCCTCGGACAGCATAACACCTTAATATTTGACTGATTAATACATTTTTATTTCGTGGCAACTTAACAAATACTTATATCTAATTTTTTATATATTTCTAGTAAATATAACGTGTACACATTTATTTATGTTCATGGAAAGGCTATTATAGACAAACCATTTTTCTAAGCGCTTCAGGTCGGCCGCTAATAGAACAGTGTGTCATTAGATGCCCTTGCATACAATGCTCAATCATCCGCAAAAATCGTATATCGGTTTGTATCTCGGATCATTGCCAAACTGACCTTTTTCATGGATAAGGAGCGAATTTTGCAGCGTGAGCGTAAGCTGAAGGGCACAGCGTTTTCCATACGCGAGAATTTTGCCTTGGCAACAGAGACGAAGAAAGCTGTTGGAATACGCGAAAGCTCAGAACAAGTCGTTGAAGCTTTTTGTAGACAAGCGGCGCATCGAGAATGAAACCTACGTCTACGATGCCGTCACCAACGCAGTTGCATGCTCACTCAGATAGCTAAAACTAAACTCACGCGCATGTAGGCAGCAAGATCTGCATCACCCTTTCACTGCTCCATCATTAACAATATCATTCACCAATATCAGAAATATTCTTTCTAAACGTGATATGATCTTCTCTTATGTCGATGATAGTCATTCAGATATTCTTGTCCTCACTGAGACGTGGTTAAACGCTGACATCACTGAGAGCGACACTTTTTCTCGTGCCAACAGCTACAATATTTATCGACATGATCGCACGGACAGAAGGGGTGCTGTGTTCTTCTTGCCGTTAAAAGATACACCATGTCATACGCGTTTGCTTCCTATTCTAAAATTAAAATTGTCAGGGTAGTTTGCATATTTCATTCCACAAAAGTATTGATCCGCAGCTGTTACCACCTTCCCGAGTCTCGTCAATGCGCAGTAGCACTAGCTGTGCCATAGAAATCTGCCAGGCTAGTACAGTGTATCTCTCTGGTGATTTCAATTTACGACTTATTGATTGAGGGCACTTGTATTTTTCTTGTCATCACTCGGCTGACTTCATTAACTTTACTTTAGACATTAAAATAGGGTAGACCTCATTCTAACAACTGTACCTGGAACAATTGTACACGTAGATTATTTGAATGGGTTTAGTGATCACAAATTACTACAAGTAACTCTTGCTATCCAGCCGCCTTTTGCAGGAACAGAATCAAAGAAAATGAGGTAATATATTAAATACAACTGCAACGCCATTGACAAGGAACTTACTTCATTTTCTATGCCTGCTATTACATTCTTTTTACAGTAGCTCAGTAGATGAAAACTGGATTCCTTTCAAAAATAACATGTCAAGAATATATAAACGCGCGACCCTTTGATAACGTTAAGTAATGATAAAACAACTCTCTCGTTTAGCAAGGCTCTGCGCCTGCTGAATAAATGCTTTATTATTTTTTATTTTATTTATTTAAAATACTGCCGGTCTCGATCGAGAAAATAACAGGTGGGCATATTGAGGGTACATTGTACAGTAAAAAAGTGAGACGAAAAAAATGTATCTATACCTATATGTGCCTAGGAATGTACAATTGCAACATACATATTAACGCGTGTTATTTGCAACAATTTATACAGCAACATACAAGACGGACAAAAGTTTCACTGAGTAGTACGTATACACTTAATTTGAACATGAAACAAGAAAGCGTACCAAAAAGTTAACACGCAGAAAAGAAAGAAAGAAAGGCAATCAAGTGATTAAAATATCTATATATATATATATATATATATATATATATATATCCTTCACGATGAGACAGTCAGCCTGTTCAATTGCGTAAAGATGCTGTTGTCATTTAAAGTTAGTACCTCTATTTTGGTGCGGAACTCAGACAGAGTGTTAGCGCTTGTTATATATCGCGATCTAATTGGTTCCATTTTCGTATTGTAGATGTAAAAAATGAGTGTTTAAATGCGTCGACCTTGTGAGAATATTCCACCAATGTATGCAGATGCTTATGTCGGCTTTCACGTGACTGTGAATAAGCGACATATTTGAATGGTCAATTTTATTAGTATTATGAAGAACTTGAAAAAGAAATATTAATCGGGACTGTATCGCTCTAGCTTCTAATGTCTGAAGGCCAGAGGCAACCAACAGGTTAGTAGGGGAATCTGTACGTTTATATTTGTTGTGAATAAACCTCACAGCCTTACGTTCGACAGTTTCTAGTTTTTGAATGTTAGTCTTCGAATGCGGAAACCATACTGTATTAGCATACTCTAAAATAGGTCTCACGAATGTCGTGTAGGCTAGGAGTTTGGTGGACGGAGGTGATAGTTTTAGGCATCGTTTAAGGTAGAACAGTTTGTGCAGCGCAGTGGTAGTGATGCTTGTTATGTGAGTGTACCATTTCAGATCTGATGTTAACGTAATACCTAGTAATTACCTAATTTTATGCCTACAATCGTCTTAATGTTAATCCAGTGCAACGTGTTGTTTAATGAAATGTTTGTATACATGTATATGCACCGCACAGTGCATAACTTCAATTCAGATGAATGACATGTCAGTGATTTTCTGTAATCAAATACATGTTTTGTAGTTGGGTTGCCTTTTTACATTGTAACGTTTAATGCAGACGTCATACTTACACATTTAAGAAGTATTTTTTTTTTTTTGTTCGAAAATGCTAAACACAAATGCGCCGCCGGATGTGGTTTCTCAAAATTCCGGACTGTATAACATCTATCTATCTATCTATCTATCTATCTATCTATCTATCTATCTATCTATCTATCTATCTATCTATCTATCTATCTATCTATCTATCTATCTATCTATCTATCTATCTATCTATCTATTGATCGATCGATCCTCTCACGCCGACCGAAATACCCAAGTTGTCTATACCTGCTTGGGCCATTAGGTATGAGCACTTGGTTGTGACGCCGTCTTGTTCGTTCCATTGTAGCTTCAAAATCTTACTCTCGTCATGACTTGCACCCCGACCCAGTGGCCCAAGTTGTCTAATAGCTTGGGCCACTAGGTATGGGCTCCTAATCACGATGCCGTCGTGGTCGCCGTCGTTCGCCGTCATTCCCGCTTCTTCATCCAGTAGTCGTCATACCGTCGTCGTCAGACATTTGTCGTCATCTCATTGTCCTGATGTCGTTGTCGTCACGTTATCGCCGTTATACAATCGACAAATTTTAAGAATCATGCTGTCGTCCTTGTATACTCCATTGTTGCTCCATCGATATCATTCCTTCTTCATCATTCCATCGGCACTGCGTCGGAATTGCTATCGTTGTTCGCGTTATCGGCGTGAGTCATCGTGAAATGAGTTCTGCCGCAATTTATTGTTCGATAAAGCAGAACATAAGCGCGCCCCGGGCTTTACTTTCTTGCTAAATATAGGCTGGAGCATTCCATGACACCATGTACAGTTTTTAAGACTTGGGTAGCTTAATTGATTTGGGAAAGCTGAAATTAACCTGAATTCGATAACTCGCGAGTTTGCCAGTGTTTGGTTCTATCATCGTTACAACACGACAATATATACGACACGCAACCGAGGTCACAGCTTGCCTCAGAGTGTTATGCCATTTCCCCGGTATACATTAGACTCGTGGAGGTGCCAAAAAAAGAAAAACACTACTCAAACATGCACATAAAAATTTACACCTCTTACTATCAGAATACACAGCTTTGCACGGAGTCGTTTTTGGACGCGACTGGACTTTATTTCACACTTGATCAAAAAGCTGCCACAGGCAAAAGCACAAGTATTCAGGCTTAGATTCCCGCGTCAGCTTCTAACGCCTATCTAGTGCGTCACTCATATGATCACAAGGACTTCCAAAAACTCAACCACTAAATATCTACCGCATTTATGACTTTGTGAATGAAAAAAGAAATAATTGCCGCATATTTATTTCTTGTTTCGCCCCCTGTCGCGTTAACTCGATGGCGTTGCGCTGGTAAACTCTAGGTCGTGGTTTTGTTCCCGGCCGCTGCGGCCAAAGTTCGGTGGGAGCGAAGTACAAGAAACGCCCGAGTACATAGATTAAGTGGCGCGGTGAAGAACCCCAGGTGGTCAAAATTAATCCGGAATCTCCAACTACGGCCTGCCTCATAAAAAGATCGTAGTTTGGGCACGTACGACCCCAGAAGGTAACTAATTTTTTCTCGTCGTTTATTGAACCAATCTTCTAGACATTTTGCCACTAGGCGATTTGCGATTGCAACCATAGACGCTCCTCACGTGCTTTGTAAGTGTACACCGATTCCATGTGCGTCACTTTCTTCTATTGCGATTGTCTAATTTCTTATACATTATTGTGCGCAAGTGATCGCGTGGCGGTGGCTCTTATGCCGGACAACTATATATATGGTGGTGTCAAGGATACGTTGAGGTGTCCTAGTTACTGAAAGTTGCCACAACTCAACCAGGCCACAACGACGCTGAGGTTATCTTCTGCGGATGTTTTCATGCACCGTGTGGACAAGAGAATAGCTGCGAAGCCAAAGAATAATTTTATAGCCATTTTTGTGACCCTACAAACGCCAAAAATGTGCCGGTGACCGGGTTTGTTCTCTACGGAATTATGAAGTGAAATAAATATCCATATTTCAACAAATGTCCGTCTTCGAGTGTATAAAATGATTTTAAATCGAAGTTTTATTTGTCTACCTGTGCGCGCTCAGGCGTGTCGACGTCTTCTGCCTCGCCGAGTAGACGCTGCCCACTTGAAACCAGTTCCCCCAGAGCAGCAGCCCGGTTGGCTTCGAACACGTGCCTATAAAGACCGAATAACACCTTGGCCCGCTTCCACCGAGCAATCCAGCGATTTGAGACACTTGGAGCGTCAATCGTTTCACACAACAACAATAAAATAGACGCATAAAATCAATTGTGGAGATAACGTCCTAAAACTGCATAGTGAGTTATGAGGAAAGCCGTAGTGGACAGAGCCGTTATCCCTTTATTTACTTCTTCAGAGCGGAGCGCAAGGCGTTGCACGATGAGGAAGAAGTGCTCACGCGCCTCCTTGTGCAGTTGACGCTCGTTCATGGCCAATCCCCCGTAGTGGGTTGTGCTATTTCTATAGGCACCAAACCAAGCCAAAGCTTGTTCATTGCATCGCCATTTTCCAACAGCAGCTTCAGTTACAGTCGGACAAGAAGGCACCCAGATTCACTGGTTTCGTACGCGATAAAAAGCGACAGAACGCAATATCGCAACGGCCAGAGGATGTACAGCGCCTGAACATCGCCGAAAGGCAAGACGTGTCAGCGGTGCCGGAGCCGCCGCACAGATACAGGAGAAACGAGAACTCTCGACGCCTCTTCGTGACAAGCCGTGAGACCCTGGAGCTTCGGCGTTGGGTCCTTATATGCATCTAGCCATCCAGAGCCATCAGGGACTACTTCGGCATTCTCGACAGAAAAGACGATCCCCGTCAGCGCATTCTTATCGTGATTACGTAGCGCAACTTCCAATGGGAATCCTGTTTGAAGCGTTCGTGGAAGTCGCTGGCATTGACCGCCACGAGCAGCTGCATCGGTAATCTTGCTACCGAAGACGTCTGAGCTGCACTTTGCTCTGCAACAAAAGCAACGTCCGGTAGCGCATCACCAATGCTCTGACACAGGCCATCTAGCTACAGGAATCCTGTTTGCTTTCTTCGTCGAGGCCACTTCTACTGACGGCAACCACCAGCAGCAGCTATGGATTGTGCTTTTCATGTCGCCTGAGCTGCGCCTTCCTCGGCAGCAACAGCGACCTGCGTCAGCGCATCAACAACGCGCTCACACACGGGCCAGCATGTTTGACACTCCGAAGCTATCGGAACGCACGAAGACATGGGACCAAGCGCGACTGTGGCCCTTCCAACGGGCCGTGTGCATGGCTCGGTCCGCAGCTATCCACCCGCAGCTTGTTGTGAGCCAGACGCCAAAATGACGTGACTGGTTGCCATTGGCTACCCCCGACGCATGGTCGCCTTTCGTTGAGCGCCAACACTGCAGTATTCATAGAGCTGCTGCACAGCTCACCTTCGCTTACGCCAAGACCCCCTGAAAGGTCATGCCACAGGAAGACGCCGGACCGGCTCCTTTGCTGCAGCGCGCCTCAACCTTTTCCCTTTCCTGCTGCTGTCATCAGCGCCTGTGGCCTTTTTGACAACAGCTACGTGGGCATCGCGCAGGTCCATGCCTCAGCAGTTGCGCGCCTCCAGGATGACGTAGAGGCTGCGAAAGTTCAGAATGACGACACTGTTGAGGCCCTCGCAGTGGTTGCACTTCTGGCCCAAGGAGATTGGCCAGCTCGGCGAACATCTGCTGCTGGCCCTTGCTCTCGACCTACTCAACCAGCGGCTTCAACCGAACTATCGCTGCATCCCCCGCCTCCAAACAGCCGGCTACCGAGGCCTCTGCAAGGACGTTTTGGCCGCACTCGAACTTTGGCCACCGCTCATTATAAAGAGCCTCGAGCTTCATAATGGCAAGAGTGCAGAATACACGGAGCAAGATTACGATAAGATATTGGATGCAGAAACACAGCCATATGCAGTACACGTCAACCAGGATGAACACGACATGATCAGTGCAGTCACACATCCATTCAACGACGAAGTTGTGCAAGACGACCAAGCAGAAGACTCCTTTTGTGCACCCACGCAATCGGAGGAAAGACACCGGCACCTATCGTCGGGTCCGTCTGAGCTCAGCTTCGTCCTGTGGGATGCGAGTGGGATGCGATCGAGCCGTGTTACGACAACGATGCCTGCGACGAGTATGACGAGGAGATGTGCGCTCCGAGCCAGATGGACGATCCTCCACCCCCGAAAGTACATTACTTGATTAAGTACAGGAGAGAGAGGGGTTCTATGGCGGAAGAGGGCAGCATCGACGACAAGACACCGCCGCTATCACCAAAGACTACAACCGACTAGACTCTGCCACCTTCCCCCGGCTTTGTTCCAGAGAGTGATCCTGAAGACGATGGCGAGGCGAGCATGGTCACAGCCCGGCACTCGCCATCCCTCCTCGGTGCAACCGGTGCGAATGTCTACGAAGACTGGATGACACTTGGCGGTGCTATTCGCTCGCTCATCATCAGAAGTGTAGGGAAGACGCCGGAACCCAAAAACAGATCAGCAAACAGACTGCTGTTTAGCAAACATGTGTTGACGCAGCTTAACTAGTTATGGAGACCGTGTTCGCGGTGTTCGTAGAGGCCACTGCCAGTAACGGCAACCAGAAGAGGGATGTGTTGATTCCTCTTCTCAAGACGGCAGGCCTGAGTGAGAGGTGCATCTACTGTATTCTTGTGCGTGACGTGGATTCCTGCTGTGGAGGCTCGTGGAGCGATCTTGACAACTGTGGTTGGACGAGTTGACGCAATCTGCGCCTAGGAAGTTGCACATGCCCTGAGCAGTCTTATTAAGGCTTAAGATTTTCTCTATTTAGACGCAGTATTGGACACGGACCACTGTATGAATTATTATACAATTACCACCTAGCATTTTAGTATAGTCTTTATGGGTCCTATTCGGCAGAATAAAGGAAATTGAATTAGCGTCCGAGTCATTTTTTGGAGATGAAGGCGTAAGTCGCAGTAAGCACTACACATTAGCGTATCGTGGATAGTATCACTGCTTTTCGATATGCGCACCTACGCAGCTCGATCACTTGCGTGCTAGTACATTTTCGTTGAACAACATCTATATATAAACAAAATCAATAAAATCTATTGAATTTAAGACGAAAGTGACGCACAGGAAGAATAGTTGTAAAGGGGCAAGTATCCAAAGGGGTTCCTAATTTCCTGAACGACCTTTATCGCTTCATCAGCAAAGAAACGCCCCTATATATCTTTAATGGCAGATACATATATTTGTGAAATATGCGAAAACGGCTGAACGAGGCAGTGATAATCTTCTTAAAATGTGCTGATGAAGCTCTTTAAGGATCTCGTGGATTGTTTTGCTGGAAATGATACAATAAATTGTATACGCTTGAGTGACCTAATAGAGAAAAATTGCGTATCGCAATCGGAAGCGGGTAAAAGACGTTCACGTCAATTACAAAGCAGTCTCAACTGTGACGTAGGAAACGTCCGAAGGTCCCACCCTAAAAAGCGCAATTATTCAAATGTCGCGGCTGCCGCGGGCGGCATTTGATCCCTCGACCTCCTGCTTAGCAGCACAACACCATAGCCAATAAGGAAACGCGGTGGGCTTAACTTACTATGAAAAGACCCATCGAGATCATTTACTGAAATAACCCTGGTCAACACCGCACGACAATAGAAATCCGGGAAGACGATATTATGGATTTTACAAAAATATGCCATAATTCTGGTTTGAGGTGAATTTAGAGTCAGCCCGTTTCATAGGCACCTTTCAGAGAACGGTAGGTCGGAATGCAGAGGGCGGCGATCCTCAATTCGGTGTATCTCCTTAAATAGATTAAAGTCGTTAGCGGAACGAAGAAATGAAGACTTCTGCATTGCTGGCGAAGCGTAATTGATGAAAATTGAGAACAAGAGCGCACGTAACATGGAACCATGGGACGCACCACTGAATACTGTATAAACAAAAGAAGATGGTTCATTGACGCTCATGAAGCAGAACCTATCGAGGAGACAGCTGCGTATTTGGCATACAAAAGAAGGTTCTCATAATCAATAAATCATTCATTGAATGAATGAATCAATTAACGAACGAACGAAAGAATGAATGAATGAATCAATCAATCAATCAATCAATCAATCATTTATTCTGGCCAAGAACAGCGAAGTGGTTTAATTGTTGGCTCACACATACATAAATACTAAAAACAAAAAACAAATACAAAATGGCAGTGAAACATCTGTAGAAAAAACAATGAACAAAAATAACAATCTTGAAAAGAAGAGTGTACACAAAACATGGCGCAAAATGAATACATCGGAAAAAAATTCATAGCCCTTCCCCTGTGAAGAAAATAGGGGTAAGCGAAGCTAGTGGCAAGACGATGCTGTCGCAAGATTTCCGCTTCGTTTGCCCTAAACTCAGGGTTGGCGGGTCTTCACTGACGTTTGGCCTGGGCTTCGGAAGCCCTCAGGCTAGAATCGGACGACAAGCTTCGCTTACCCCCATTTTCTCGACAGGGGAATGACTGGTGATTTTGTCTCTTTGGGTCCCAGGTGTGACAAGGGTAGTTCAAGGGCGCGTTACAGATTCCCAAGCCCACAGGAGTATGTGCGATTGAGCTTGGAGCCTTTCTACATTATCACCAGGATCGGCCCACTTTTCAGCATGACACCACCGCCACCATCACCACCACCGCCGCCGAATCTTGTGAGCCTATAAAGGTTCGCTTAAAAGGAGGAGAAAGGCGGTTGAACAATATGTGAAACTATGACACAACAACGCAAAGCTCGGAAAAGAACAATGAGAGCGAGTGGTGATAAATATCAAGATCATGAAAGTCGTCGTTATAAAGACTCTGTATTCTGTTGGCGGCTGAGTGTCGGTTATGACAGGCAGGAACATGGAAAGGTCTGTGTTCTCTGGCGATCTTGCTCGGAATTCAAAACATGATACAACTGTGGAGTTGGGGGCACATGATACCGTGAAGGAGTTTGAAAACAAACGGAAGGTCAGCATGTGTACATCGGTAGCGAAGTAAGGGCAATGACAATAATCCAACAGTGCTAGAGCAAGTTCCAGCGTCCGTGGTAGCAAAGCGGTGATGATATGTAGTTAGAAACATTTTCTAGACACGATCTGTAATTTCACTGTTGGAACTAGACATGCCGTTGCAGACGACCGACGCGTATTCGAGTTGAGGAAGACAGATTGTTGTGTACAACTTGCGGAACGGTGAAAGAGAACTGAGTTCTCTGGATAGTCTGCAAAGAGAGCCCAGAGTGCGCATACCTCGCATTGCAGCGTGTTTAGTGTGAGCTGAAAAGTGTAAGGTTGTATCAAAAAATGTCACAGTTTCGCCCTAAGGGCGAAGCAATGAATGCGATAGCAACACAGCAATGTCATACGAAGTAAGGTGAGCGGCTTTGGTAGCAATATGAATTGTAGTAAACATGAGCTGATTAAGTAAGCAGGTGTGCTGCGGCGTAATTAGACCGACATGAAGAGAGACTCGATGACCACGAGAAGGCGCGTGTGAAACGGTGGTGTTGATGAGAAGCGCTTCCCGTGGGCAGCGCGTGCGAAGGGACACACCTGTAGTGCTGCACTGCCGATCCGGGCAGCATTGCATGTGTAGCGTGCATTGGAAAATGTGGCCCGACTATTACTGAATGAACAAGCGTGGTGCGAGCGCGCACAAACAAACATGAATAGATCACACTGAATGACTGCAGGCAACGACTGTCAAAAACGCTGGCAGCAAGCGCATACACCGCAGCGGGCGGAGGTACGTGCGGTCTATCGCTGCAACGGAAACTGAGCGGCGAATGCACGGCGCATAAAGGTCAGAGCCGTGTGGAGATAAGAGACGGTGCGGGCGAGCGCGGTTGTTGGCAGAGTAGAAGTGCGCCCCCCCCCCCCCCCCCCCATCGCTCCTTCCGGCGCTGGCTTCCCGCTTCCTTGCTTGCGCGTGGGTGATTGAGTGCGTTCGCTCTCCGTGATAGCGCGCGTCCCCGCACGCTTCCGCTCGGGCATACGGCGCGCGGCGAAGATTTTATCTATAGGGAACCTCACGGCGACGGCGACGGCCACGGCGACGGCAGAAATCCGGTTGAAGTGTCCATATAATTGCTATCGCAATAAAAGGAGGAATAGGGAAGTTGAACCATATGTGAAACTAAGACACAGCAATGCAAAGCTCAGAACAGAATAATGACAGCGAGTTGTGAAACATACCAAGGTCTTGAAAGTAGGCGTTATAAAGAATCTATTCTGTGGAAGGTTAAGTGTTGGTGGTGAAAGGCAGCAACATGGAAAGGTCTGTGTTCTCTAGTGATGTTTCGCGGAATACGAAACATGATACAACTGTGCAGTTGGGGGCACATCAGGATACGGTGAAGGAGTTTGAAAAGAAGCAGAAGGTAAGCGCGATTACGTCGGCAGCGAAATAAGGGCAATGACAATAACCCGACAGTGGTAGAGCATGCTGCAGCGTCAGTGTTAGCAAAATGTTGATGATATATACTTAGAAACTTTTATATAATAATAATAATAATAATAATAATAATAATAATAATAATAATAATAATAATAATATAGTAATAATAATAATTTGTTTCAAAAGCTAGCATCAGCTTCACTTCGCCTGCCGTATCAGCACACCACATAAGATTTGTTCCTTCAGACAAAAACAATAAAGCTGGTAAGGGTTACGAAAGCACTATCAAAGTTGTGCCTAATTGTTTATTTTAAACCATCGTTTACCTATGTGAATCTCACTGACCAAGTAAGTGATAAGTGAAGAGACCACAAGAAAACAAATATCAATCTGCGCAGTGGAGGTACGATGGATTCCTACTACAGTAAACTGCTCACGTGACAATAACAGAACTTGCAGATTCCCGCGATTAGCGCCGCAGCAACAGGGACAGCTAGCTTATTACTACGTGCTTTAATACCCGCAATTTGGTCGCATACTATGATTTGCTAAAAGCATTCGATGTGACGCGCCAATCTAATAAAAAAAGCCACGACTTTGGGCGCTTATTCCTTTTTTTACTGTTTCTTATGTCTATCTTGGCTTATGGCTAATCTTTCCACGCAAAGAGACGTCTGACCTCACAGCGTCTGACCAGCACCGTCGATGTAGACGCTGCACGTGCCATAGGGTCATGTCAGAGATGGCACATGGTTTTTTTTTGTTCATTACCCTGTTTGCGTGTTTCTATGTTCGTTTCTTTTATTTTTTTATCAAATGGTAATACAAAAAAAATGTTATTAGTCTTCGAGAAACAAGTACACAATGAACAAATTCTGGATGGACATCATACAAATTACAGAGTGAAGCAGTTTGCGAAGCGTCTTGTTTTTCTTTACTTCACAGCCGAACACGCGGCGTTGCCCGATGAGAAAGAAGCGCTCCCGCGTGCCCTCGTGCAGCCGTTGCTCGTTCATCGAATCGCCATTTTACAGCGGCAGCAATCGTTCGTGACGGACAAGAAGCTCTCCCTGTTTGTCTGCGGTCACGCGTCAGCAGTAATGAGGGAAACGAAGATTGCCATGGCCAGAACACCCGCAACGCCTGAACATCGCCGAATGGCAAGACGCGCCGGCCTTGCCGGAGCCGCTGCACAGATACGCGAGGAACCAGGACGTCCGACGCGCCTTCGTGTCAAGCCGGGGAAACCTGGAGCTTCCACGCTGGGTCCTATCCCGCAACCACCTGTGCAGAGCGATCGCAGGCTACCACGGCCTTCTCGAAAACGCGAAAAATCTCCGTTAGAGTATCAACCTCGAGATGACGCAGCTCAGCTAGCTCCGGGAATCCAGTTCACCGCATTTATCGCGGCCGCTTCACGTGAGGGCGACCAGCTGCTGCAGCTGTGCATGGTGCCAAATGAGCGGCGGCTTCCTCGACAACCAGAACGCTCACCGCATCACCAAAGTACTGAAGCACCGTACAGCATCCTGGACACATTGCAGCTTTCGGATCGCGCCGAGCCATCCGGAGAATTGCGGCGGCCCTTACAACATGCTTGGATCGCAGCGACTTACATCATCCCGCAGCTTGTTGTAAGCATCTCCGCACCCAGATCCAGAAATGAAGTCACTGGTTGCCGTTCGCTACCTCGGATGTACGGTCGCCTTTCAGGCAGCGCGCACACGCATGGATTCATGGCGCTGCTGAGCAGCTCAGCTCCGTTTCAGCCAACACCGCCTGGGAGGTCAATGCACACCAAGCTGCCAGCGCGACTGCGTTGCTGCCGTCCACCTGCCCCTCCTGCCCTTCCTGCTGCTGACATCAGATCTTCGAGCCTTTTCGACAACAGCTGCGGGGGCGTAGCGCTGGTCCGTGCTGCAGCATTTGTGCTCCTCCAGGATGACGGAGAGCGTGCGCAGGTGAGGAATGGTGACGCTGCTGATGCCCTCCCAGTGGTTGATGCCCTCCCAGTGACTGACCCTGGATCTGGACGTGCTGAACCGGTGGCTTCAATGTCACCATCCTTGCACACACCGCCTCGAAGCAACCATTCATAGAGGCCTCTGCAAGAGCATCCTGCCCGCACTGCCAACTTTCGCCGCCGCTCATTGTGCACAGCCTCGAGCTTTGCCTTGGCATGGTCGCAGAATACACGGAGCAGGATGACGGTGAAAGGCTGAATGCAGTAACACAGCCGTACGATATATTTTTTGCATATAATTTTTGAAATAATTTTTTCATATCGTATTTTATTGGAATTATTCGACGAAATAAAAGACCAATAGAAGTTGACGCAGCGGCCTCGGGGTGACTTTTTATGCTGAACGCGTAACTCGCAGTAACCACGACACCCTATAAAACATTGATGAAACCATCATTGTTGTCAGCCATGAGCACCACCGCCGCTCGAACATTTGCGCGCACTGAAGAGCATGTGTTCAAGCCGCGGAACAGTATCTCCGAACAAATAAACAATAAAAAAAGTACGTTCCATATTTTTCCACTTCTTCACTCTTTCCTCCAATATCTGTACGATTTTGGCACATCCCTCATAGTCGGTACATGCCATATTTTGAATGGTCATCATCATCACAATACAATCATCATCATCATCATCAACAAGATGAAAAGGTTCGCGCTTAAGAAACAGTCTACAATACCAATGGAAAAATGTGTTAGTGGTCTTCTTATATATTTATGCGAATGATAAGCGGCGGTACTAGAAGAAATGCTCCAATTTTGCAGCAAAGCTCTTAGTGCGACTAGTAGCACTGAAAAACGTTATTTGCGTGTTCTCACGTTGTCGTGAAAAAACCTAGATCATTTAGCGAGTTTATATTTAAGGGACGCGGGGGCGTTTTAAGGGTGCTTTGCAGTCAAATTGTATTGCCGTCAAAATGAGTTGGTTAGTTAACGGCTATGTCAAAATTGCTAAACCCTCGTTTTCTGCACGCTTAGGCGCGTTAAATGAAATGCTTAAAAATTTTGGAAGATCCAAAAGCGGAAGCCGTGTTATATTTGAAGAAAATCGGTATTATGTTATGGGTGATCTATACCAAAAATTGGAAATGCATAGTTTATAAATAGCCTGTGCAGCAAATTACTTACTCGAGCTTTGCAAAGCTGTGCAAGCTAGTTTTACAAAATTCCTGATAGGTTTCCCTAATCTCTTGAAACAACTCAACGTGCCTCCAAGTTGAAATTACAAGGTAAGGGGGAATTCTTACGAATCATACGTGGGCGGAATTTCAAGAAAATGACTTAACGATGAGTTTTGCAAAAAGTTCTTAAATCAAGTCCTCGGAAGTGTTTACGGCCGTTATCCGCAATGTTTTGAGTCCTAAAGGAACGCGGCGCTGTGTTAATATTCTTTAAAAATGAAGGTGATGCTGTTGTTGATGTGTGGATAAAGTTGAACACTTCTGGTATCACAAAATTCTTGCAAATGATTATATAATACCCGTTGTCTGCCAACTTTCATGTGTTATACGAGATTTACAGCAGGTTACCCTGTCGTCTTTTCTGGAGATAGGAAACAGGTAATGGGTGATGTGTAGGTGAAGTTCAAATCTGGGGAATAAATACGATCTATGCAGTAAATTTATGTAATCAAGCATTCCGGAGTATTATCAATCTGTTATCAATGGCGCAGAACTTTCCATGCTTTTCTAGTAGAACAGCTATAGGTGCCACCAACACGAAAATAATACAGAAAATGGGGAGAACACAATGACTAAAGTGCATGTGCAGTTAGTTTTCTCTGTATAAAATACAGCCGTTGTCAACAATGTTGCTTCGGGAACTGTTTGTAAGCGTTATACGACCGTTATCCGTTACGCTTCACAGCGTCACTAAAGAGCGCTACGTCATATTCAGGTTACATGTAGTGAAAATGGGTTGCATGTTAAGTTTAATGCTGGGCAAAACGTTTCCCGTTGAATTATGAGTTTTGCGAGTAATAACTGAACCCTCCTTTTGTTCCTATTTTCACGCACTATATAGAGGTTCGTAGTAGGTTTTCCTTTGTTGGACGAGTCACCTTGTTTAGATTTCGTGGAAATAGGGAGCAGGTTTAATGGGTGAAGAGTAAACACTGTTCAGACTGTGTCGTTTAATTGCGGTGTTTGCAGTAAATGACTTATGCAGTGTTGCTGGCCGTTACAAGGGTGTTTAAAGAACGGTGTATGATTTGCCTATATACTGTCATGGAAGAACTCTGACAGTCACCGAGATAAGATCTGGTGTAAAAAGAGCGCAGGGGGGGGGGGGGGGGGCACTACTTCTGATGTTTTTGAGAAGTTAAAGGTGTGTTGGTGATGTAGGGCTGTTGCTATACATTTGTTAATTAAGTGTTTGAATGCTTTGTAAGCGCGAAACGTTTCATACGGGTGAATCAGATGTGAGTAGAGTTTTAAAGTGTGTGGTTTAATTCCAGGCTACTGATGTTTGTAATGTATCCGCTCGTAAGAAACAGTTCTCTGGAACTTGCGCTGTGCTTCTGCGAACTCATACAAGTGTGCTGTCGTTTTTTTTTTCAGTTTTTCTAGAGACAGAGCGACAATTTTACGAAGTATCCGTGAACGCCTGAGTAAACCTGATGTGACCTTCTGCGGATATACTCATGTACCTCATTTAACTTTTAATACGCATTTCTTTTTTGTTTTCTTTCTTATTTTTCCAGATGAGACAGTAAGTCGTATACGAGTGATTAAAGGCGTAAATAAATCGTGCATTGTAACCGAAAGAGAGTAAAAAGCACACATGTTGGGGCTATGTACATACTACTTTGACGTAAAGAAGACGTCCGGATGTTTGCATAGTACGAAGGAACATCATGAGAACATCAGCATCCAAGTACTAATTTCTCTTCACATTATATCAATGTTGGCGTCGCAAGGATACCTGCAGCTTTCTCCAAGAGACATCATGCTGACCATACTTCATGCAATCATTGCGTCGTCTGTTGCAGGCGGTATCAGCTTGTGTATAGCAATTATGGATCCTTGAACAAGTAAGAAGTAGCCAGAGAATTCTGTACTTGTCCCCAGCGTGGATCGCATCTCGGGTTGGAGACATGTATTCCGACAAGCTGCAGTCGGTGTTATCATTGTCGTGCCTGTCAATGTCGTCCGTGTTGTTAACGTGGCTTTGAGTGGTTGCGGCCGTCATCGCTTGTACTGGCGTCATTGGCGTCTCTTCGTGGTCGTTCGTCATTCTAGAGTTCCTCGTCATCGTGTATTCTTTTTTTTTTCTTTTTTATGATAAGCACCTACGACTTTTCTTTGAGTGGCCCTACAAAATTACTTAGTGGACACTGGTCGACTCGTACAGTGCGCACGCCTGGATTCTTCTTAAAGGTAGGGACCAATTGAAGGCACAGAAAGACAAAGCGTACTAATGGCTGTGCTTCTACAAGATAGCCGGATACCCAATCTTAACAATAGTAAGAAGAAAAAAATACGGGAACAATATATCGCGCACACTAACGCAAACCGCAACATCAAGGCTCCACAACGATTTCTGACTGCCAAGCGTCTTGCATAGACATAAACTTTCGCCAGCTCATGTTGGTATCAGCACAAGTGGGGATCAGTTCCCGTCAAAAATGCCACGTAGTCTTATTTTTTGTTTGCTTGCTGACTTGTTTAGTTATTCCGTTCTTTTTAATCAAATGAAGGTACAAAATTTAGCGTCTCAAAAGAAACTAATACCATCAAGAAATTCAAAAAGTTATGCAGCTTTCTTACCATACTTACGAAGCCCCTTATCTTTGTTTACTTTTTCACAGCCAAGCACGAGGCGTTGCACGATGAGAAAGAATTGCTCCCCCGCGTCCTCGTACAGTTGATGCTCGTTTATTGCATCGCCATTTTCAAGCAGCAGCAACAGTTCTAGTCGGACAAGATGGTCACCCTGATTCGCTGGGGTCGCACGCGATCAATAACGACAGCAGCCAACATCGCGATGGCCAAAGGATCCACAGCGCCTGAAGATCGCCCAATGGCAAGATGCGTCGGCGTTGTCAAAGTCGCTCCACAGGTGCACGAGAAACGAGAAGGTTCGACGCCTCTTCGGGACAAGCCAGGAGACCCTGGAGCGTCTGCGCAGGGTCTTGATAGACATTCACCCGTCCAGAGCCACCGAGGACAGTGTTGGCTTCTTGGCAACGAAGACAATCTCCATCAGCGCATCCCAAACGTGTTGACGGAGCGCAACTAGCTATGGGAATTGTTCATCGAGGCCACTGCCAATGACGGCGACCAATAGTCGCAGATCTATATCGTGCTTCTCAAGTCGCTTGACCGGCGCCTTCCTTGGCAACAAGAACGACCTGCGTCAGGGTATCATAAGCGTGATGAAGCCCAGACCAGCATCCTTCACGCGCCGGAGCTATTGTCAAGCAACGCTAAGGGCCCAACAACGCTAGGGGCCACACTTAAACAAGGCGTCTGCAGGGCTTGATCAGCAGCTACTTACAGCAATCCGCCGCTTGTTCTGAGCTTCCTTGCGCCCGTATGCCAAAAGGACGTCACTGGTTGCCGTTCGCTGCCGCTGAAGCTCGATCACACTACGATGGGCGCGAACGCACTAGGATTCGTGGCGTAGAGGCTGCGCAGGTGAGCAATGAGGACGCCGTTGCGGCCCTCCCAGTGGCTGCACTGGTGGCCCAGGAGCCCCACCAGCTGGGCGAATGACCCTACAAACTCTACAAATGTGATGGTGACCGGATTCGTTCTCTACGGAATTACGCAGTGAAATAAATATCCATTTTCCAATAAATATCACTCTTCAAGTGTATAAAATGATTTTAAATCGGAGCTTTATTTGTCTACATACTGGCGCTTAGAAGAAGGGGGAACCGAGGGGCTCGATTTTGTTAATCATGACCACATAAAGCCAATAGGCAGTGAAGCGATGGAAAGCATTGGGGAAATTAAGTGTGGCTGAAATTGGAATGTAGAAAATAATGAAGAAAAGAGAAATGAAAGTGGACGAAAAGATAACTTGTCGCCGGCGGGAGCCGAACCCGCCACCCTCGCATGCTACCTATAGGTAGCAGACGAGGGTTAATTAGCCACGCACCTGCTCTCCTAAGATCACTTGTTACGTGACACCATCGGGCTAAAAAGGATGTTCCACATCCGCCCACCATGGTTCTGAGTGGCGCTGGCTAACACTCCTAGGGCTAGGTCTAGTAAACATAAATACCCCAAGTTAGTGGGTGAATTGGCGGCCGTCACGGTAGCACAATCGGTAGTGCAACGTACGCGTAATGCGGAGGTTTTGGGTTCGCCTCCCGCCGGCGACAAGTTATTTTTTCGTCCACATTCATTTTCCTTTCATCCTTATTCTATACATTTTAATTTCAACCGCACGTAATTTCCCCGATGCTTTCCTTGGCATCATTGTCTGTTGGCTTTATGTGGTCATGATTACCCGCGCTTAGGCCTGTCGACGTCATCTGCCTCGCCGATTAGACGCTTGGAACCAGTTCCCCCAGCACAGCAGCCCGATTGGCTTCGAACACATGCCTATAAAGACCGAATAACACCTTGGCCCGCTTCCATCGAGTAATCCAGTGCTTTGAGACGTTTGGCGCGTCAATCGTTTCGCACAGCAACAATAAAATAGACGCATAAAATAAATTGTAGAGCTAAGGTCCAAAAACTCCACAGTGAGTTATCAGGAATGCCGTAGTGGAGAGAGCCGTTATCGTTTAACGCGATAGCGTTAAGGGCCCGTGTCGCAGAAAATCTGGCGTCGGCAACCGGCGTCGGCGTGCGATGCGGGTGGCGCAGAAAATCATCCCCAACCACCCCGACCCTGCAGGCCCTCCATGTGGTGCAAGGTATTGGTGAACAAAAATTGAATTTCTCACAGTGAAATCCGTCAGAAAAACGGTAAAGTACGACTTTGCCATTCGGTGTCGGATTCGCCGTCGGATGTTTTACCAAAATGGGTCGGATTGCAATTTGAATGTACGAGGAAAGCTAATTCTGCTAAGAGGAAACTCGAACAGAAACCCCTATTCAGCATTTCCACCAGACCTACAGCCACGCGTTGCGATGCGAACGGGTCACCATAACGCTATCGCGTTCTACTCTTAAAGGCGAAGCTTAAGCACCCTCCAACTTTTTGTTTACACCTTCAGAGCGGAGCATGAGGCACTGCACGATGAGCAAGAAGCGCTCGCGTGCGTCTTCGTGCAGTCGACGCTCGTTCATTGCATCGCCATTTTCCGGCAGGAGCTTGAGTCGGACAAGAAGGTGACACTGATTCACTGGTGTCGCACGCGATCAAAAGCGACAGAACGCAACATCGCGTCGGCCAGACGATGCACAGCGCCTAAAAATCGCCGATAGGCAAGACGTGTCGGCGTTGCTGGAGCCGCTGCTCAGATACAAGAGAAACGAGAACGTTCAACGCCTCTTCGTGACAAGCCGTGAGACCCTGGAGCTTTGACGCTGGGTCCTACTATGCATCTAGCAATCCAGAGCCAGCAAAGACTACTTCGGCATTCAAGGCAGAAAACACGATCACTGTCAGCGCATTGCCATCGTGCTTACGCCGCGCAACTTCCAATGGGAATCCTGTTTGAACCGTTAGTGGAAGTCGCTGCCGTTGACGGCCACAAGCAGCTGCATCGGTCAATCCTGCTACCGAAGACGTCTGAGCTGCACTTTCCTCGGCACCAAAAGAACGACCATTATCGCATCGTCAAAGCTCTGACGCAGGCCATCTAGCTACAGGAATCCTGTTCGCTTCCTTCGTCGAGGCCGCTTCTAGTGACGGCAACCACCAGCAGCAGCATCTGTGGATTCTGCTTTTCACGACGCTTCACCGGAACCTTCCTCGGCAGCAACAACGATCTGCGTCAGCGCATCACCAACGTGCTGACACACGGATCAACATGCTTGACACTCCGAAGCTATCGGAACGCACGAAGACATCGGGCCAAGCGCGACTGTGGCCCTTACAAAGGGCCGGGTGCGTGGCTCGGTCCGCAGCTAGTTGCATCCACCCGCAGCTTGTTGTGTGCTTCTCCGCGCCCAGATGCCGAAATGACGTGACTGGTTGCCATTCGCTACCCCCGACGCACCGCCGCCTTTCGTTCAGCGCCAACACTGCAGTATCCATAGAGCTGCTGCACAGCTCACCTTCGCTTACGTCAAGACCACCTGAAAGGTCATGCCACAGCAAGATGCCGGATCGGCTCCTTTCCTGCTGCGCGCCTCAGCCTTTTCCCTTTCCTGCTGCTGTAACCGGCGCCTGTTGCCTTTTTGGCAACAGCTACGTGGGCATCGCGCAGGTCCATGGCGCAGCAGTTGCGCGCCTCCAGGATGACGTAGAGGCTGCGAAAGTGCAGAATGGTGACACTTTTGTGGCCCTCGTAGTGGTTGCACTTCTGACCCAGGAGATCGGCCAGCTGGGCGAACATCTGCTGCTGGCCCTTGGTCTCGACCTGCTGAACCAGCGGCTTCAACCGAACTATCGCTGCATCCCCCGCCTCCAAACAGCCGGCCACAGAGGCCTCTGCAAGGACGTCAGGGCCGCACTCCAAATTTGGACGCCGCTCAATATGAAGAGCCTCGAGCTTTTCCTTGGCAAAATGGCAGAATACACGAAGCAAGCTTACAATAAAAGGTTGGAGGCAGTAACACAGCCATATGCAGCCGACGTCAACCAGGATGAACACGACAGGCTCAGTGTAGTCAACCAGCCATTTAACGATGAAGTCGAGGAAGACGACGCGGCGGAAGACTCCGTGTGTGCTCCCACGCATCCAGAGGAAAGACACCGGCACCTATCGTCGGTACCATCTGAGCTCAGCTTCGTCCTGTGGGATGCGATCCAGCCGTGTTACGACAACGATGCCGGCGACGGGTACGACGAGGAGATGTGCGCTCCGAGCCAGATGGACGATCCTCCACCCTCCAAAGTACATTACTTGCTTAAGTGCAGGAGAGAGAGAGGGGTTCTATGGCGGAAGAGGGCAACATCGACGACAAGACACCGCCGCTATCACCAAAGACTACAACTGACGAGACTCCGCCACCTTCCCCCGGCTATGTTCCCGAGAGCGATCCTGAAGGCGATGATGACGACGCGAGCACAGTCAGAGCTTGGCGCTTGTGATCCCTCCTCGGTGCGACCGGTGCGAATGTACTACGAAGACTGGATGACACCTGGCGGTGCTATTCGCTCGCTCATCATCGGAAGTGTCGGAAAGACGCCGGAACCCAACAACCGATCAGCAAACAGACTGCTGTTTAGCTAACATGTTCTGACGCAGCGCAACTAGATATGGAGACCCTGTTAGCGGTGTTCGAAGCGGCCACTGCCAGTAACGGCAACCTGAAGATCGAAGTGCGATTATTCTTCTGAAGACCGCCAGGCTTGGAGTGGGAGGTTCATCTACTGCATTCTTGTGCGTGACGTGGGTTCCTGCTGCCGAGGCGCGTGGAGCGATCTTGACAACTGTGGTTGGACGAGCCGACGCAATGTGCGCCTAGAACGTTGCACATGCCTTCATGACGCCGTGAAGTGTGCGAGCAGTCTTAGTGAGGCTTAAGATATTGTCCGTTTATACGCGTTATCCCATACGGACGATTGTATGAATTTGTGTACAATTGCCACGTATATCTTTAGTATAGTATTAATAGGTCCTATTCGGCACAATAAAAAAAATTGAATTCGCGTCCGAGTCATTTTTGTTGGAGATGAAGGCGTAAGTCGCAGTAATCACTACACATTAGCTTATCGTGGATAGGATCACTGCTGTTCGATATGCGCACCATCGCATCTCGATCACTTGCGCGCACTAAAGAGTATATTTTCATGCCCTTTAACAATATCTATATATCAGCGAATATCTCAGCAACCTTCGGTTGGCAGATGACATTGTCCTATTGAGCAACAATGGAGAGGAATTACAACAAATGATTGAGGACCTTCTTCGAGAAAGTGCAAGAATTGGGTTGAAGATGAATATGCAGAAGACAAAGATAATGTTCAATAGCCTGGCAAGGGAACAAGAATTCAGGATCGCCCGTCAGCCTCTAGAATCTGTAAAGGAATATGTTTATCTAGGTCAATTACTCACAGGGGACCCTGATCATGAGAAAGAAATTTACAGAAGAATAAAATTGGGTTGGAGTGCATACGGCAGGCATTGCCAAATCCTTACTGGGAGCTTACCACTGTCGTTGAAAAGAAAAGTGTACAATCATTGCATTCTACCGGTGCTAACATACGGGGCAGAAACTTGGAGGTTAACAAAGAAGCTCGAGAACAAGTTAAGGACCGCACAAAGAGCAATGGAACGAAAAATCTTAGGAGTAACGTTAAGAGACAGGAAGAGAGCGGTGTGGATCACAGAACAAACGGGGGTAGACGATATTCTAGTTGACATTAAGCGGAAGAAATGGAGCTGGGCAGGCCATGTAATGCGTAGGATGGATAACCGGTGGACCATTAGGGTTACAGAATGGATACCAAGAGAAGGGAAGCGCAGTCGAGGACGGCAGAAAGTCAGGTGGGATGATGAGGTTAGGAAATTCGCAGGCGCAAGTTGGAATACGCTAGCGCAAGACAGGGGTAATTGGAGATCGCAGGGAGAGGCCTTCGTCCTGCAGTGGACATAAATATAGGCTGATGATGATGATGATGATATATCAACAAAATCTATAAAACTTAAGAAAGTGACGCACAGGAAGAACACTTGTAGAGTCAGAAAACACGCGTGAAAAGCGCCCACGGCAGCAATAGAGAACCGCCATAATGGCAAAGTATCTTAACGGGGTTCCTAATTACGCGAACGACCTCTATCGCCTCAGCAGAAAAGAAACGCACCGATCTTTAATGGCAGAGACATAATTAGCATAATTCTTCGGATGTGCTCATGAAGCTCATTAAGGTTTTCTGGTGCATTGTTTTGTTGAAAATGACACAATAAATTGTATACGCTTGAGTGACCTAGAGTGACCCTCCCTCAAAAGCGCAATTATTCAAATGTCGCGGCGGCCGTGGGAGGGATTTGATCCCTCGACCTGGTGCTTAGCAGCGCAACACCATATCCAATAAGCAACCGTGGTAGTTTAAACGTACTATGAAAAGGCACATCGAGATCATTTACTGAAACAACCCTGAAACAACACAATTCGTGAAATTGATATTGTGGGTTTTACGCAAATATGACAAAATTCTGGTTTGAGTTGAATTAAGAGTCAGCCCGTTTAATTCATACCTTTCAGAGAAGGGTAGGTTGGACTGTAGAGCACGGCGGCCCTCAATACTGCTTATCTCCTTAAATAGTTTGATGCCGTCCGCGTAAAGAAGAAATAAAGACATCTGGATTGCTAAGGAAGCGTAATTGATGAAATTTAAGAAGAAAAGCGCCTCTAACATGCAACCATGGGACGCACCACTCAATACTGTGTTAACAGAGGTGTAAGTTCATTGACGCTCATGAAGCTGCGTCGTAGGGCTACAAAAGAAGGCTCAATCAATCAATCAATCAATCAATCGTGCATTTATCGTGCTCAGGAACAACGATGCGGTTTAAGTGCTGGCGCACACATACATAAATATTGAAACAAAATGAAAGACAAATAGAAAACGGCACGGGAATATCAATAAAACGAAACAATGAAAACAAATAAGACTCTTGAAAAGAAGAGTGAACACAAAAGAAGGCGCGAAATGAATGCATAGGAAACAATTCACAGCTCTTCCCCTGTCGAGAAAAATCGGGGTAAGCGAACCTTGTGGCAAGACGACGCCGTCGCAGGCGTTCCGCTTCGTTCGACCTAAACAAGGGTCGGCGGCTCTTCCCTGACATTTGGTCACAACATCGCGCTCCCGCAACTCGATCGGGATCCGCGGCTCTTCGCTGACGTTTCGCCTGGGCTTCGGAAGCCCTCACGCTAGAATCGGACGACAACCTTCGCTTACCCCCATTTTCTCGACAGGGGAATGACTGGTGATTTTGTCTTTTTGGGTCCCACGTGTGACCATTGGTAGTTCAAGGGCGCGTTACAGGTCCCCGCGCCCCCAGGCGTATGTGCCATTGGGCTTGGGCTCTTTCTTCATTATCAGCAGGATCATCCCCGCTTTTTAGTGTGAAACCACCACCACCACCGCCGACACTTGTGAGCCTTTAAAGCTTCGCTTAAAAGGAGCAGAAGGGCGGTTGAACAATATGTGAAACAATGACACAACAACGCAAAGCTCGGAAAAGAACAATGACTGCGAGTTGTGAAGAATATCAAGATCATGAAAGCGGGCGTTATAAAGACTCTGTATTCTGCGGACGTTTGAATATTGGTGATGACCGGCAGGAACATAGAAATATCTATGTTCTCTTGTGATATTGCGCGGAATACGAAACATGATACAACTGAGGAGTTCGGGGCACATGAGGATATCGTAAAGGAGTTTCAAAAAAAAAAAAAAAAAAACAGAAGGATAGGATGCGATTACGTCGGCAGCGAAGTAAGGGGCCATGACAACAATCCAACAGTGCTAGAGCAAGGTCCAGCGTCCGTGCTAGCAAATCGGTGATGAGATATAGTCAGAAACACTTTCTGGACACGATCCGTAATGTCACTGTTGGAACTAGAAATGCCGTTCCAGAAGATTGACGCATATTCGAGTTGAGAATATAAATTGTTGAGTTCAACTTGCGGAACTGTGAAGGAGAACTGAATTCTCTCGATAGTCTGCAAAGAGATCCAAAAGTGCGCATAGCCCGCATTGCAACGTGCAAGTTTGTATCTATAAGTACACCGAGATCATTGACGTCATGGACCATACGCAATGGTACTGAATCTACAGAATAAGAAAACAGGTCGGACTGCAGGAAGCGACAGTCATCAACAGAATGAATTGCCTTAATAATAATAATAATAATAATAATAATAATAATAATAATAATAATAATAATAATAATAATAATAATAAGAAGCAGAAGAAGAAGAAGAAGAAGTAGAAGAAGAAGAAGAAGAAGAAGAAGAGGACTTGCTTGCAAAACCAGCATCAGCTTCATTTCGCCTGCCATATCAGCACGCGATATAAGATTTGTTTCTTCAGAGAAAAACAATAAAACCAATGCGAATCTCATTGACCAAGGAAGTGACAAGTGAAGAGACCACAATAAAACAAAGATTCAATCTACGCAGTGTATATACGATGGATTCCTATTACTGTAAACTGCTGACGCGACAATAAAAGAACTTGAAGATTAACGCGAGGAGCGCAGCAGCAACAGCGAGAGCTAGCTTATTACTACGCGCTTTAATACCCGCAATTTGGTCGCATACTATGACTTGCTAAAAGCATTCGATGTGACGCGCGAATCTAATAAAGAAGCCACGACTTTGAGCGCTTTTTCCTTTTATTTTTTCCTTTTCTTTGACTGTTTCGTATGTCTGTCTTGTCTTATGGCTTATGTTTTTTCCACGCAAAGAAACGTCTGACCTCACAGCGTCTGACCAGCACCGTCGATGTAGACGCTGCACGCGCCATAGGCTCATGTCAGAGATGGCACTTGGTCTATTTTGTTCGTTACCTCGTTTGTTTGTTCCTTATCTTTATTTTTTTATCATGTGGTAATACAGCAAATGTTATTAGTGTTCAGGAAACACGTACACAATGAACAAATTCTGCAAGGACATCATACAAAATACAGAGTGAAGCAGTTTGCGAAGCGTCTTCTTTTTCTTTACTTCTTCACAGCCGAACACGCGGCGTTGCCCGATGAGAAAGAAGCGCTCCCGCGTGTCCTCGTGCAGGCGATGCTTGTTCATCGAATCGCCATTTTACAAGCGGCAGCAATCGTTCGAGACGGACAAGAAGCTCTCCCTGTTTGTCTGGGGTCACGCGCCAGTAGTAATGAGGGACAATGGAAATGTCCGTGTCTATTCGTATCCGTTCCTTGTTCAAAAGCAATATCGCATTAACATCCACAGTCACCGTGAGATGGGTTCTGCCAGAATATTTTA
>NW_023605686.1:0-39999 GCF_013339745.2 Dermacentor silvarum
AACACAATTTTGTTTAATCACAAAGGCCACGCATACATGGTTTCTTATCTTTGTCAAGTTCCAATGTGTTTACAACCTGTCTTCAAGAATAAACTTCTAGTTGAGTCGGCGCTTGTATGTGTTCCTACTTATTTCATTATCCTCGTCTGTGCTGCTGTTTCAAGTACGCATGTACCACTTGGTTAGGCTGATAAACATTCTCACAAGAAAAAGGAACTACCTCCACTCACAAGGTAGCCAATTCTTTACAACTAAAAGGCAGAACACATCGAAAGTAAGCCTTCACAGCGTCCATGAAAGTAAGTCTTCACAGCGTCACAGCGTACACCACAGGGCAGAATAAAAAATAGTTAAAAATCCCACTTGACGCAGAGTGGCAACAGAGATGCGAGCTTCCTGGTGAATCAGCCGCAGATCAATGGATGTCTCTTGCGAGAAACGACGCCAAGCTGTTCTTGACGAACGACACGTCAGCACCTGGGCTTTTGGTGCATGTGTAACCTGTAGAGAAGGGAATGTAGACAGAATTAGATAATGCAAATTAAAAATCTGTCACACAATATACATAACCACGCACTAAATATTAGTACACTACACTGGCAATTAAAAATTTGCGTCTCTTTCAAGAGGGCCGTCGCGAAAATGATGAAATGGATTGTTACAGTAAATGTTACCAAAGATACGCACAGCGATGTTTGTTTCACACCGGTGAAATATATTCCCGGCTCTCTCACAACACGAAAGACCATGCTATAGTACACAGCCGATACCAAGCAGCAGTCCGAATCTTCGGGAGCAGCAGGGCAGACCTAAAAATTCGCCGAGAGCGATGCGCGCGCGAGCGTGCTAGTGAGAACCGGCACCGCTTCTTTGAAGCTTAGTATCCGCTGCTGCGTGGCTAAGAACATTCCGCGCGATTTGTGTGCCGCGCGTTGCGTACGCGTCCTGTGCGCATTGCACGCTTGCGTCTGTGCAGTGAGCTATCTTCATGAACGTGCCATTCCTCGCCGCGCTAACGGTGCTCGAGTGCGGCGCTTAGCTTGAGGCGCCGATGAGCCGTCTGGCGTTCCTTTCGTTTCTGCAAGCAACGCACATTCGAGTCGGCCCAGCTCAAAGAGGTATCAGAGAACGGCGGCGCGCTTGAGTTATCGCCTATTAAAAGCGTGCAGTACGCCTTAAACGGCAACACGTCACGTTTGATAAATATGCTTACTGCGGTTGGGGTGGCGATGTGTGATAAGGCAAGCCCGTCGGCGGCTTTGCCGACGTCGCCACCACGCCTCTGTTCATTTACGATGTGTATCCGTGTAATCATCGCGCCGATGCAGGACTTATCGGTAGGCTGTTCTCCGCACATACCGAAAAGGCGAAATATATTTTGCAGCACACCGCGACATTAGCCACAACGCAAATAGAGGCGCAGTTAACGACTACGCGAGAAAATGTGCACACTAGCCTTAAGGTATACGATGAGCCACTACAGATTAAGAATATTTTTTTAATATCGCAGTGTCGCTCCAAAGGCGAAGCATCGATTGCGATAGCAAATTAGTAGATAATATTACGAACATTTCAATCGAAGCAGCGGCGGCAGCAAGCGCTAGCTTCGCGCGCTTTCGCTCCAGGGCATGCGGTTTGCCTGCAGAAAGTGAACGGTGTGCTTAACATCTCACGATCGTCCAAGTGAAAAAAAAAAAAAAACGCGGCTATGTGCTCAAGAAAACGAAATCACTTACCTGTGTGCAGAAGTAGGCTGCGGCTTTGTTCGCCTTCCTTCCATCATGAATTCTGCCGCGCAACTCATCAAAACTGCCAGGCTCGAACATCACCCGAAGACCAGTAGCTGCGTCAGCAAACGTCTTCAACGGATAAACATCCCACTTATCATCATAGAGCAATTTCACTAAAACTTGCGTCATGATGTCCAAAAACAAAAGAAAAATGCTTCCAACAAAGCGCGCGCGGCACGAACCACCGCACAAGTTCAGACGAGTGACAGAGTCGAAAACCGGTCGCAGCCTCAGTATCGTATTAAGTTAATAAAATCGTTCCTACTAAAAATAACCACTAAAATCCATAAATAATGATTGATAATTTTTGTTCATAGAAAACATAATAAATTTTGAAGGAAAACTTAATTTGTAGCGTAAAAAATAAATAATACGATTAACAAAATTGCGACTACGAAACTAACGGCACACTGGATACCGTTGCAAAAGACTGCTCACAATAAAGTCACGCACGCACGCACACACAAACACTCATGCTCAAACACTGGTTTGGCGTTCATTGCGTCACCTATGAGTAAAAGTTATTACTAATATCTTTATTTTTGAACAATAATTGTTTAAGTAGTTTGCAGCTTTGCAGATGACGCGGTAAAAAGTAGGGTATAACGTGGGCGCGTAACTGTTGTTTGATTTCTTTCATTTCTCTTTGGCCTTCGTTTGTTTCACTGAACATAGGAGAGCTGCAGGCTTGGGAGGCTTCCATGGCAAGAATTTTATCGCATGCTTCTGCAAGGCGAGTGTCGGGAGCAGCCGCTGAGACAGCGATTAGCTGCGTAATGTTGCGGCTGTTGCTGAATCCGAAACTCTTTCAACGCGCTGGTCTCAAAGCGCGTTCGTTGTTTGATATCTAGTACCACGGCCGTTGGGAAAAAAAATGTATTATGCTTTCGAGACACAGGGTGTGGCACAGGAAATTCTAAGACCTCTGAAGTGTATGTTTACAGCCTGTGCGCGCTTGCATCCTACGGCTCGCACAGCGCGTCCGATGCTCAAAGGTAGCGTCGTCGCTTGTCGGCGCCTGCCTTATCGCCACCATCCGCGCTGCCGCCGTGTCTACTTTTGGGGAACTCCCCATGCACGCAGTCACCGTGTTTGCAAGTGAATTTCACATTCTTTTGCTCCCTAAAACGTGCGCATTTTGGATCGCACCTATGGCTATGCCATATGTTGTTTAAAACGACGATGGCATTTGTACGCCGGCGAGCAAGTCACTCGTGGGCGATCATGAAGATGGTTCAACGTCGCAGTTTCTACGTAGCGTAAACGGCTACGAAAGCGGGCTGGTCCCGGACATAGTACAGTCTAACATGGCGCCTCAAAGCGCGAGCTGTCGCAAGAAGACGAGGAAGTTACATGGGGCGCGCGCGGAGCATTCAAAGCGCTGACTGGTTTCGGAACGAGAGACGTACGCGTGCGCTCGTGGCCTAAAGGTTAGAGCACCGGGCTGCTGCGCTCGAAGGTCAACGTTCGGTGCCAAAGTCGGTCACACACTGTTTTCTTTTTACGAAAGCGAGCCCAAACTAGAACCTACTACCTACCGCAAAGTGACAAGAATAGGCAAAGAATGCTTCTTAATAAAGTTTTGAATGTCGCCTTCATATGCAAGTCCTAATTAGTATATGCTAAACTCAACTGCTACACAACAAAAAACAACTACGAAAATCAACACAAATTACTCAATAAATTATTATTGAGAAGCTCTCAATGGTAATATCATTGTGCAACTGTTGAGCGAACTCAAAGACTTTAGAGACTTTGTTGAGTCCGTTGATTCAACAATACCCCAACAATACGTCAATAGAAAATCAACAGTCATTTTGTACGGGATGGGCCGAGCCGGGCCCGAGCTCGGCTCGAAACTGGCCCGAACTCGGCCCGAGACCGAAAAATACATTTTTTCAGAGTTGAGACGCCCGAGAAGAACTCGCTGCAAGTTACATGCACACTACCAGAAAGCCCGAGCCCGGCCCGGGCCCGCGTCAAAAAACCCAAGCCCGGTCCGGGCCCGCGTCAAAAAGCAGACGCCGTGCCCGAGCCCGGCCCGAGCCCGTGAAAAAACTGCTCTACCCGGCCCGGCCCGGCCCGGCCCACGGGTGAGCCCGAGCCCGTGCAGTGCTCTTTGAGATTGCCCCAGAGTTTTAGACCGAGGATAACCTCCACAGGGCGTCGTACTGACCGCTTAGAAAGCGCAAAAATGAACTGCCCCGGATAAGCCATCGCTCCAAAATCACGGGGGGTAGGGGATTCCAAAATTGTTTCCGCCGTTTGCAGCCAGCTGAACAATGGCCTCAACATCGTATCTCTCGAAAGTGCCATGCCGCGCGTTGCGACAAAAACGCCGCGGGAAAGCGCTCGCCACCACCCTGCTTAGCAACGTGACCACCGCCAGTGCAGCCACAATCAATTGCTGCCTCCCAGCACTGCGTGTTTACAAGTGGCGGTGCGCTCACCTGTGGCCGACTAGTGTTCCTATATTATATGCACAGGGACACTATGGCCGATGCTACTCTTTCTCGCACTCTTTGCAAGCGATTTAGCGAATGGATGAAGCAGCGGCGTGGCGCTGCGAAGCATTTCGCGAAAGTTGTTTCACATGCATTTCCGCGAATTTTCCACCGCTGTGAATATCGTACTATGCGCAGGCTTTCCCGCACTAGTCTTCACTGGTCACGTGGCGAGGTGGGCCGTCGTTGGTACGGAAGCGGTGCTGCCGCGCTGCCGCCGTGATAAAATTACAACTTGCCCTAACCGCGCCGCTCCAGACGCTAGTGCCACCGCTCGAAACAGGTTGAGCGCCGTGGCGGCCGGAATTGCGAGCGTTTCGCTCGCATGTGAAACAGGCTTAAGGTGATGGAGGGATTTAGTCATAGCGACGGTCCGCCTGCGCAATCAATGGGATCAGGCGGCCGAGAACTGTAGATGAGGGTCAAGTAGAACAAGCAAAGACAATGGGACAAAATTGCAGGCCTGGTCCGGTATTTTGCAGCGAGGCGTTATGCTTTGTTATAGGCTCCGTACAGTGAACAGGCGGCGCTGCTGCGCAGCAGCGGTGGCGCGATGCTCAGCGTCGCATGTGGCGGGCGGCGCGAACTGGGAAGTGGGGAAGACAGCGAGATTTCGGAACTACGTATACACGCCTCCGAAAGCCGCACGTATATCCGCGATCCGCTTTCTTTTTTGTGCGTGGTGTACGTGAAAGTACAAGCGTGGCCCTCTGTGATGGCACAAATAGTTTTTGCGGGGTTCAGACCTATTAAAAGAATAGACGATTACTTTCACGGTGCAGCGTTAACCAGCGGAGACAAGCTCTACGCTGCTTCGCATGTTGCTTGTGTGAAAGACGGCGTGGACGTTCACGCGAAGTGCCATTCGCAACAGGGAAAGCAAGTATACGTCGTCATCCTTCACGTGAATAAAGCTTACTGTTATACTAAAATTGAAGTCACTAAACTGGCACCCTGAAAACGTGACACCCTGAAACCGATTTTAATCGACGCCTCACTGTTGGCAATGCATGCCTCATTTCGCTCCGGCGCGTTGTACGCCGCGGCCTATCATTTGATGCCCCTGTCACACTGTTACTTTAGATTGTCATACAGCTCGATCTGGACCGCGTGCAGCTGCACGCTCACTCGTAGGCTGTCGTCAGCACAGTCATGTCGAGTGAGCTAAACGATTCGGATTGTTGGATCGTGTAGCAGTGACTATGCTATCCTCGTTGACTCGTTTGGGACCCAGTCGGAGCCACCTGCTGCGCTGATAAACGAGATTTATTAACTAGGCGATCTTAATTTACATGACGCGAATTTTCGTTCTTCATCATGTACAATGATCGAGGCTCATTAGGCCCCTTTCACGAGATACGATATCGCATGCGAATTCCTTTCCTTGCATACGCGCTTTGCTTTTACAATGATACATCGCAAATGTATATCACAAGAAAAATCGCACCATGTGAAACCGCGCCTCTCAAGCGCCAGCGGCCGAAACGAGGATCGTCGAGTTAGTGCTCGCCAGCTCAAAATAGGCTTCCTTGGCGCAAAATATTGCTCATCGCACATGCCAGTGCTATGCTGATCATACCGAATGCTAAGACAACGGCAAGCACTCGTCAACTCCGCAAAGTCGTGAAAAATTTCTTTTAAATGTTCAGCAGCTGGCCATGGCCGCTGGCGTCGCACAACGAGCTGTGAAACGCACATGTGTAGCACGCTTTACAGAACAAAACCTTGTCACAAATATCAAAGAAGCTGACTTACTTTACTCTCCTCACAGCTGCGACCCATTTCTTTCGCCGTTCGATCTCATAAGATTTGCCAGGAAACCTGTACAACTTTATTACCGGCTGGCCTTCGTGGTTGTGACAGCCCTTTACGCAGCAGTATCACCGTTTCCACTTGCCTTTTTTTTTCACCTCCGACGCTTGCCGATGAAGCGCATGTCATTGCACCGTCGCAAGACGTATAAAAAATAAGGAGGCTGGTGAACAAAGCAAAACGGCTTCAACCGTGGCCGAGACTAAATGTAGCGCGCGGGAAAGAATCTCATCGAGCCGGCCGAGCTGCGGCGCCCACTTCCCAACACTGTTGCGTCGCTGCGCCAGATGGCGCCAGAGCAGCCGCAAACTCGACTGTACGGAGCCTATAGCGAGGCGTTATGCTTTGATGCAGCGAGGCGTTATGCACGAAAAGGATTTAGCCTCGGAAAAGGCGTCGCTAAAAAATTAGGGGCGATGGTTACACTTTTTGGCGATGCCACAGCGGCACAAAAAACGTACAAAAAACGTTTGGGTACCGTCTTTTTTCAGCATTTTGGCAGTCTAGGTTTCGAGATATTCGGAGTTCGGTGCAGAGGAGTTTTGAGATATGGGGTGAAAAACCCATGCAGTTGGCACCGTGCCAGGGAAAAAAATCGACTTGCCGATAATTCGAGATATCAGTGTTCGAATTAACCAGGATTTACTGTATCTTACTGAAGTGTTGAATGTCAGAATCCGGCAGTGAAGATCAACTCCTGGCCGTCCGGAGAGCTCACAACATCGGGAAAGCCTTTGGCCTACCGGTGCTTACGTGGGCGGAGCCACCGACCTAGCCTGGGGGCTTTTGCCCTCGGGCCCTAGTTTCTCTGGACCAAAATAAAGTTCCTGCCATGCCATGCCAGGCCGCGACCCCGGGGCCGCGGTCTAGATCGATATACCTCGCATTCAAGGTTGCACAGATATACCTCACTGATCCTAACACTAATCACAGAGAAATCATCGTGCAGTGGACAAAAGTCACGGTGATGACATCATACGACCGTGACATTTCCAGCCCTGTAGAGCTGCTATGTATTGCGAATGTCATTTTTATGTGATAATTCTGAGCGAATATATGAATTCCTTTCTGTGCTATTTCAGGATCTTCCATGTGTTCTCTGAGCTGCCCTCGCTACAGCTGATGCCAGGCGTCATTCAAGGACCACTGAACCGCTACATCATGGCCGCGCGCCTTTCGCGCCGCACTCGCCGATTCTGTGCTGTGGTCCACCAGCACTCATGGACAAAGTATGCAGGGCAGCGATCGCAGATATTGGCTACAATAATGAACACGTCCTCTTTTATTGAGCCGGTGACAATGAAACACCACACTAGGTAAACAATGCTTTCTATATGCTTTATTTTATAAACAAGTGGCACATTAGTGGGTTCCCAACTGTGACACATTTACTATAAGTACATTTACACATTTACCTTAGACTTGGGCTACAGCACTTGTCCTTGTCGATTGTTACTTTGTCATGCACAAATTAACATCTCTGATGGAGTTAGATACTGCAAGGTCATAAGACAGGCAGGATATGTCTGTGCCCAAGTGATATTTACATTAACTGTACTGTGCCGTAAAAGTGCAATGGGCTGGTCAAGTTGGCAATTTTCATTGTACTTGGGCTACAGCACTTGTCCTCGTCGATCGTTACTTGCTTCACAGTATAACCCTTGCATTGTTTTATGTACTGCCAGTATGCTTGTGAGAAATTAACATGTTTGCTGCAGTGACATACTGCAAGGGTAACAGGCAGGACATGCCTATGCTAAAATTTTAAGCGATAGAAATGCAGGCCTGCACATTGGAAATAAAACTTAAGGCGCCATTTGGACGAACAAGAGAAGGCTAGCTAGAGCTCTTATTAAACAGTCCACTAAGCCTGTCGTTCATCCTGAAGACAGCAAAAGACAAGAGAGCAGTCAAGATGCTTCTTCGGCAGGCTGCTGTTGGCGCCGTCTCGCTACTTTTTTTTTTCTTTTTTTTGGGCGGGGGGGGGGGGGGGGTCGTCGAAGCAACATCGAAGCATCGCAGAGTGGCTACAAAAGTGAACAAGGCCTCCTTGCTGAGCCGGTTACAATGAAACACCACGCCCTGCAAACAATGCTTTCTCGACGCTTTAATAAATAAACAGGTGTCACATTATTGGGTAGCCCCACTGACAAATTTACTGTGGTGTACTTTAAAATTGCAATGGGTTGGCTTAGTTGGCAATTTTAGTGTACTTAGGCTACAGCACTTGTCCTCGTTCATCGTTACGTTGTCATGCATGTGCTTCACTCTGTAATCCTTGCACTGTTTAAGGGGAGATGTGGGTATTTGAAAAACTTTATTTTTTGAGATATGGTGCTGAAAACATGCACATACATATATGTATTGTTATGCGCTCATTTCGAATATAAGATTCTTTTTATATAAGTTCACATTCCACTCTATTTGCTATCTGCCGTGTGCTCACGAAGAGCTCTTCGGAGTGTCAGCATCGTCGTCGGTAGCTCGCATGATGCTCAGCTCGTGTTGAATAAACGAAGCGAGCGAATCTGAAATCGGCTGTTCTGACCAGTCCTGTTCCTGCAAGAGACAAGAGGGCAGAAATCAAAACTGTGCAAAAAGAGGAGTATTGCACGATACCTCCGACAACATCCAAGATACAATGTGAAGGAATGAACATACATTCATGCAGAAAAACACAATTATAGTTCAACCACGATATATCGAAATTCAATATAAAACGACTGCCTAAATCTATGTAGTTTATAACTTGTGCTAATAGAATACCAGGTTATTAGAACCTCAATATATAGTGTGTTTATACGCGATTTTTAAGTAAAATAGTAGAAGTAGCAATTAATAGTAAAACCTCGTTAATTAAACCCCCGCTATTTCAGAAAATGGAATAAATCGGACTCGTGCTCTGGCCCCGGCAGGCGTATGCATATTTAATGCAATCAGACTGTCGTTAATTCGGACGTATTTGGAAGCACATCGGTTGATCCGGACAACTGTCTGAACTCGGCGAACGCGGAGCGCCGCAAGTGTACCACGCAAGAGAGCAAGAAGGGCGCTGGCGTCCAACTGGAACTAGAGTTATTGTATACGCTACCTACGGGAGCATAGTTGCGCATAGTTCCGCCATCTTGCCCGCCGACGCATCCGTGTTAAGCAGAAAAGCCACTCCTCTTGAATGCAGAATACGGCGCGGCTCAGCTGCGGAGTGTGCTTGCTCCTTCATGCCTCGAAGGCGAGGTGGCGGGGCGGGCGGCAGTGCAGCCTAGAACACTGCACGGGCTCGGGCTTAAACGAAAGCAGTTTTTCACGGGATCGAGCGGGGCTCGGGCATGGCATGTGCTTTTTATCCGGGACCGGACCGAACTCGGGTTTTTTGACGTGGGACCGTGCCGGGCTCGGGATTTCTGGTGGTGTGCGTGTAACGTGCAATGAGTTATCCTCGCGCGTCTCGACTCTGAAAAACATGTCTTTTTCGGTCTCGGGCCGGGTTCGGGCCGGTTCGAGCCGTGCTCTGGCCGGGCTCGGGCCTAAGGTAAAGGGGTGGCGGGCAGGGCCGGGCGGCTAACGTAGATTATTTCCGGGTCCGGGCCGGGCCCTTGTCTCCCCATAAAGCTTTTGGTAGGCCTCGGGTGGGGAGCCCAACGTAAAAACGGGCCGGGCCGGGCCCGGGCTTAAACAATCGGCCGTGCAGTGCTCTAGTGCAGGCCATAGAAACTATGGTGCAGGCGCAGCCGTGAAATTGGCTTTTCCTCAAAAGGCTGCTTTTGCGCATGTGACCATATTTGGCGAATAGGGGCGCGGCGCGTTCAATCAGATGCGCAACTCCTTTCTCCAAAGGGAGCATATACAGTAACTCTAACTGGAACGAAGAGGCGGAGTCCGCATCACTATAGTCATCAACGGGAATCAACTTCAAAACTGCGAAGTCGCCATCTATGACCGCGTCGATAGCGGCTGCGGTACGGTGGCTAGATGGGTAGGTGTGCCAACCGGCGCCTCTGGAGCGTAGTTCACCGCTTCTCCGCGTCATGACGCAAAATTGGCGCTGCGGTCAGTAGAACGGTTCCGCAGCGCGCGTCGTCTGCTACAGGGGGCTGGCGGACTGGCGGTGAGCAAAAAAAAAAAAAAAAAAATAACAAAGCCCGTTGGAATAGTTGTATGTCGTCTGTTCGTGTCAGATTCAAAGGTGAAGAGCTCCGCATCTCTCGTACTGTTTGTAAGTTCCTAAGCGATGTGGAATGTTCCAGGTCGGAAAAATGACCGGCGAGATTAGCGGCGGCGTTGCTCCACCAATCAAGACCACCAAGGAGACCTACTCTTCGCTCCGAACTGCAAGTCGGGCTCTAAATTTGGGACAAAGACAGCGGAAATGTTCACCCCGAGCTGCTCAGTAGCTTGCTCAGTATCGGTACGGTGGCTAGATTGTATCGGCGACGTTAATGAGCAAGCGGTACACCGAAAAGCGGATGTCCATGAGCTCCTCGACGTTGGAAATTTTCAAGCCGCACATGAGGTGCTCAGCGCCTGCGATATCGAGCACCGCTGCGCTGCTACAGGGAAAAGAAAAGTGATTCTAGGCTGATATTCTATATAGCAGGCTATGTAGCAAGGAAGTTCCTGCAAAGAACCAAGTGCTCCGATTGCTCAGGGACATTACTAAATTCAACAGAATGAGTAGGTCAGGGCTGTTGCTCCCTTCTGAAGCACTAAAAAACTGGTAGCATCGCTCGAAGACGCCTTAAGCTTTGCTTCAGTTTAAATGAGGCACGAAGGAACAGTATCGCCGACTTTGCATCCTTTCTGCAGCTGAATCCTTCGAATTTGATCGGCTGTGAGCGGACAAGAAAGAGCTCACAAACGATGTCGTGAAGTTCTATTCAATTATACGCGTTTACTTTCTTGTCAAGGGCAATAACATGGTGGGCGAAAGCAACAGGGAGAAGAAGAATCACCTGAAGTGGAGGCGTGTGCTGTGAATATAATGTTATGATGTGGTGGACCAACGTTGCGGCCTTGCTGGCGCTAGGCTATTTATGTTGGTGCGTTTGCTGACTCAAGTTACGAGAGCGTTTCTTGTATTTTAAATATATTCACGAATTTAGCCCAAGACGTATCACTCTATTTATTACAATGAAACAGTGAACCATATGCACTTACCAACACAATTCTTCTCGCACCAATTTAGATACCGTAACTGACGCAGCAATAAAACAATAGCTGGATTTCTCGAAATTGAAACATTAGAACTCGCTAAATATCACGTAAACACGGTTCCACATACCGTATAAAACCATTGCAGTATTGTTTTATGCATGGAAAAAATGCATTTACGTCTTTAATGCAATGGGCTGGAGCGCCGCCTTTATATGAATAAATGTGACCGATTGCCATGCTAGAAAATTTACTTCAGCATTTAGTTTTTTCTGACTAGACGACAACAACAAGTTCCTCATTCTGGCTTGGCCTACACTGCTCAGAACGGTATTATAACGCGCTCGTCTACACAGCGCAGCCGCCGTTGCGCGCCGCTGAACCGTTCTACTGTCCGCAGCGCCAATTTTGCGTCATGATGCGGAGAAGTGGTGAACTACGCTCGGTCGGCACATCTACCCATCTAGCCACCGTAGCTGCGGTATCGTCCGCACTTGCTGCGGCAAGTGGTAATTTCGTTCTGACTCGGTGCAAAGTAAAAACGCGATAAGGTCCTATCTCGCTCTACGCACTCTACGCTTTGGGCATGAGTGAAAGTGTGCGAGGGTGAGATGTGCGAGCAGGAGGAAGGAGAGGGGGGAGCGGACCCGTGGTAACGCAATCAAGCGCGCGCGTGGTAGGGGAGGAGGTTGGCGTGCGTCTCCTTTTCTAGTGCAGCCGTGTTTGTGCATGGCTGTCAGCGCGTCTGAGCGCATACGCAGTCTTCGCGTTCGCCGTTTTGGAGATAATCTACCGCGTACGCAAAAAGTGGGCGTGGCATCATGTGCGCTGTCTTCCTGCGCATTTAGTACTGGAGGTTGCGTAATCTCGAGTTTCGGAAACACGTTGAAATGATACTCAGATGAAGCATTCGCTCACCAAATGTTGGCGCATTTCATGATAGTGCCGACCCTATCAGCTGCGGGGGCACAGTGGACGCGAAAGCATGGCTGGCTTCGCTTCGTACCGCCGTTGTGAAGATATCGCCCACACGGCATGAAACCGGTCTTTCGTCGCGCTCTCAAATTCAACAAATTGAATGTTATTTCTCCTTCAGATTTGCTTTTTCCGATTGCTGTTCATAGTTGGCTAAATTTTGAGGCCCCTTCCGTGTAAGAAAAATCCATCGTAGACTGCACGCATTTGTATAAAAGATCAAATGTCAATATAACGAAATTTCGATATAATGAACAAAACTGACAATATTACAGATTTCGTTATATCGAGGATTAACTGTACCAGTAGTATTCATTCCTGAAGTGTACGACAAAATACATGGGTACCATTTATATTTGTGTTTCAATGCGTAACGCGGTGTTTTGTTACAAAAAGCGGCTCAACAGTCCATGTATATATACCACAAGTTTGATGGCTCATATCATGGTGCACATCTCAAAGCCCGTGCCATCCTCCGAATTCGTTTCAAGTGGACAAACCTTGCAAGCTCACCGGATACAATGCCTAATCAATACGTGCAATAAAGTAACTAATAAAAAGTTGATTAGTGATTTGTTAATTAGTGGAAGACGCATTTCAATTTCTCATGTAAGCAATGTGTCTCGGAGTCATCCAGCTTAGTAGTACAATTAGGCCGTTTCCTAAAATTCTGTATAGTATGAAATAAAACGCCCGGTATGAACAAGTGCCAGTGCAGAGTTTCCATCTGGTAAGTCTGCAAAACACCTGGTAAGTGCGACAAAGCAATGCGACTTACTGCCTCTTCCAGGCATACCGCCATAGTGGCGAGGCTGAACTGAAATTTCCATCAACCAACGTTGGCTGCCTTGCATTGATGATGAGACTATTCTTGATTTCACGCAGAGGTGGCCACTGCAAGCACAAAAGGCACCCACATTCAGAGCTGCCCTTTTGCTAGTACTACACCACTAATGTCGACATTTTTTACGACACTGTTGAATGAGCTAGCATTTGAACGGCCCCTATACACTTTTTGTACATAGACAACACTGCCTATCTGTGTGAACATAGACAACACTGCCCACCATTGGCTAGATTTGTGATCACCAGAATATTCTCCGATTCTCCGTAATAGTATTATTGGGAATTTTGAGTTAAACGAAAAAAACACATATGTCTGACCTCAAAAAGGCTGAAAAACCATTTCAGCTAAGCACTACTGGTCTACACACGATGGTTGTGTGCAGCTGCGTCTGCTTAACGTGGGCTCTGAGATAGCAGCAGCATGCTGAGTAGCGTGGTCTACCACGGATACCACGGCTTCCAATGGCCGTCGCAATGAGACCTCTCGCTGCCGAAGTGCTTAAGTTTTCTACGGGGCTTTGCCCCTTAGGCTTCCTTGTGATGCTTCCAGCTCGAGTGGAGACGAAATGAGATTGAAAGTTGCTCATCGGTGTGACAACTATGTCTAATTCTGCTTATACTTCAAGGATATGAACATTTTATAGCGATAGCAATTATATGGACACTCCAAAGCAGATTTCTGCATCGGCGTCGTCGTCACCGTGTCCGTCGCCGTCGGAGAGCAAAAGCGCGTTCTGCGCCGTGCTGCCTGAAGGGCTGCAGAATCAGGCGTCTCTTTCCTTCTTTACAATCACCATATATAGACAGCAAACGCGACTTCTATCCCGCGAAAGGCTATGTGGGGACGGGATGGAGGGAGGGGAGGCGACGGTTAGCTGCGGCACCAAATGCGTATTTATATAAAAACGTTGCAAGGCGAAAAGGTGGGTAAGATTTCCGACGCTGCTCGACGAGCGTCCCATTCTGATCTCGTGGAAAACCTCCGAGTCGCCCCCAGAGGCACCGACATCAGTCACCAACGCCGCGCGCGTTCGGTGCGAACGCGGGCAAAACACCCATGGCGTCGACAACAGTTCTGCGCGTTGCTGGTGCTGCTGCATGTCCAAGTTTATACAGATGATAAAACCACTATCCTTGCTCCGTATAGCTCTCTACTAATTTGCTATCGCAATTGATGCTTCGTCTTTCGGGCGAAACTGCGACATTTTTTTAGGGCAGGAGGTTCGCGAGATGATGTCATTTATTAGTGAGCATGCCGTTAAAGGACCGCTTTGCTACGCGAAGAGAAAGCAGATGGGACATGCCGCGTGAGATGCTGTCAGCCATTCTGTGGTAGCGGTAGCCTGTAAATATTGTCATATACAATTCCGTCTCTCCCCTGTACTTGTGAATCCCCGTGACAATTTGGTGGAGGTGCGGGGTACCAGAAGACGCGCTGTACAACGAAGCTCCGCAGTGGTCGTCGAGTCGGGGTCATGATGATCACACACGAGACCACGACCACGCAGCCTGCGCCGGCCAGTACGACGCCTGCACCAGCCCCGACAACAACGTCAATGATCATCCTTACGCATCCTAATGACCCAGGGACGTTCTGGGGCACAGATGAGGTTGACGTCAAAGGTTGGATTGAAATTCACGAACGCGTCAGTGAGATAAAGCGTTGGGAGGGACGATGATGCTGGCGAACGTGCTGTTTTATCTCAAAGGAGCGACAAAGGGGCGGTTCAATAACCATGAGGCGGAGATTTGAAGTTGGGACACTTTCCAAGCAAAACTTAGTGCCTTGCTAGGGAAACCCATGGGTCAAAAGGCTGCCGCAACGAAAGAGCTATCCATCCGCACTCAGATATCCACTGAACCATACATATCCTACATTCAGGACGTCTTTGCTCTTTGCCGGAAAGTCGACATGGACATGACGAAGTCGGACAAGGTTAGTCAGGTGTTGAAGAGAATGGCAGACATTTGCGTTACACCTATTACTGTGCCGAAATTGCGTGACCATCGACGCAATTATTGAAGAATGCAGGCGTTTTGAGCACGCCAAAAGTAGAAGTATTGCGAGGTAATTCGCTTGGCTACCGAACACCGCTCCAATGTCATCATGCGAAGAAGGACAGACCTCTCGTCTGCAGTCGTCGCGGCTGTCGGAACTTACACGAACCCTCCTTCGGGAAATCGAAGCAATTGCTGCCACTTCCCCAACAACGGCCACGGCGATTTTCACGTTCCGGCCGGTTCCCTAGTCCAGTCCATTGTGCTGGGCGTAGTGGCATGAATTCTGCCGCTAGCGAAGTTGCGGCACGCGTGTCGGGAGTCGGTCAATATGACTTCAACCTGTGTTTGGGAGAGCACGAAGGCTATGGCCGCTTCCTCGGCTTGGAGGGGATTGTATCGGGTGAGCGAAATGCTGCTCCGATGTTTTTTGTTGACGATTACGGTGGTTGTTGTGGCGGCGCGTCTTGAGTAACACCCCGCATCCGTGTAAGCGGTTGAGGGTAAAGTCCCGTATCGCTTGTGTATGGCCCGAGCCTGGGCGTCCCTTCGCTGTGCGTGGTGCACTGGGTGCATGTTGCGAGGTAGAGGAGGTACGGTGATGTTGCTCCCGAATGACATGGGGTAAGCTAACACTCTGAGGTGGCGGATGGCTGAGAGGAGCAGATAGCCGCAGACATAAGAGGATGGACCTCCCCGCTTCCGTAACCGCCAACCTTGTTCGCTGGCTGGATAAATGTGCCTCGATCAGCTCCTCGGCCGTGTTGTGCACGCCTAGTCGTAGTAGGCGTTCTGTGGACGTACTGATTGGCAGGCCCATCACCTGCTTCTATGCCTTTCTGATCGTTGTGTTGATTTTTGTGAATTACGTCGCGTTGAGTAGTGCGTATGGAATAGCGTAAGTTATTCGAGACACGACGAAGGCTTGGACAAGCGTCATAGGGGCTTCCTCAAGCCCGTGGGCGTCACCTGTCGTCTTGTTCAAAAAAAAAAGGATGGCAGCTCGAGATTTTGCGTCGACTATCGTGCCTTAAAGAAAATAACGCGCAAAGACGTATATCCTCTGCCAGAGATCGATGACGCCCTGGACGGTCTTCAGGGTGCGAGATATTTCTCATCCATATATCCTGCGCTCATGTTACTGGCAGATTTAGGTTGATGACTTGGACCGACAAAACAAATGGCTAGTTACTATTTATTAGTTGGAAAAGTGCGTCAGGGCCCCTTTAAGAAACCTGTAACCTCTGTAAACAAACAGTAAATAGATTGAAACCAGCTGGCTGCTGTCGCCTAAGACGCAGAAGTCTACTGCATTTTTTTAAAACTACAAGTTACAGTTCGCAGGACTGGAGAGCCACAATCTACCAAAAATAGGAGTGCTAAACAAGAGAAGCATGTAATAACATTACGCAGCTTTGTGCGCAATCTTGCCGACTTACAGAAATAGGTTACTCAGTAAAACAAAACATAACCCATTTTTAGATTTACTTCATGATTCAATTTACGAAATTTGCAGGCCCAAATTGGAATCAGCTAGCGCAAGAGAGGGGTAATTGGTGATTGCAGAGAGAGGCCTTCGTCCTGCAGTGGACATAAATATAGGCTGATGATGATGATCCGGTAACATTTATTGTGCTCAATATACAGAAGAATCACGTTAGTTCGACCTCCATGGGGACTAGAATTTTATTTGAGGTAAACAAATTACAAACAAATGAGAGACCTTTAAATATGCACCAGATCAATGGTGTGGTAGAGTAAACAAACCCAAAACAGTTACTGGGCTTGCATTGAAAAAAAAAGTTGTCGCAGTTTCACCTGAAAGGTGAAGCATCAATTGCGATAGCAAATTTGTAGAGGGATATACGGAGTAATGATATTAGCTTTATCAGCTGTATAAACTTGGACATGCAGCAGCACCGGCAACGCGCCGAACTGTTGTCGACGCCGTCGGCATTTTGCCCGCGTTCGCTCAAAATGCGTGCGGCGTTGGTGACTGTTGCCGGAGCCTCTGATATAAATAGGCACTTGGTGCCGCAGCTAAACGTCGCCTCCCTTCCCTCCCCCTTCCCCCCTCCCCCACGGCCTCTCGCGCATCGGAAGAAGGCGCGTTTGCTCTACATATATGGTGATTGTAAAGGAGGAAAGAGACGCCTACTTCTGCAGCCCTTAAGGAAGCACGGCGCAGAACGCGCGTTTGTTCTCCGCCGTGCGTTCACTCCCCGTGAAAGAGCGCGTCCCTCGCGCCCTTTCACTCGCACATACAGCGTTCGGCGGCGCGCGGCCACGATTTCATCTCCATTGACGTCATACGGAACCTCACGGCGACGGCGACGGCGACGGCGACGGCGACGCCGACGGCAGAAATCTGCTTTTGAGTGTCCATATAATTGCTATCGCAATAAAATGTGGCCAGCTTGCACTAGTGGTACAAGGCTGGAGTAACCAGCGGAGCTGGTGATCGACCTAGCTAATTCCAGGTTTTACTCGGCTTGGCTAAGTTTTACTAGAAAATGCTAAGTGATGCTAGGCACGGTATTCCGAATCGGCGCCCCGCGAAGCGCAGATTATCGCTTGGCCGCGCGACGCGCTTCTACATGAGCGGCGGCTTCTTCAGATGTCCGGATCTTCTTCGATCGCCCCATGCCAAGGCTACATGTACTCGCCACCGAATCAACGAGTTCTGTCGCCGTAGCGGCGGCTCCGAGCCTTATCTCCCCGATGACGTCATGGCCAAGCTGCGTCTCCACACTTGCCGGGGCATGCCTGGTCTAAACCTGCCGAGCCGCCGTCATAGGCGCCTGCTAAAGTCACGGACACCGCGCGCGTTCGGCGTGAACGCGGGGAAACGGAAACGCGGCCGGCATCGGCAGCAGCTCTGCTGGCATGATGGCATGTGCTGACCGAAGCGTAGGCTCATGCTCATGAAGTCCACGTGCAAGAAGATTGCACCTCGATTGTCGTTTGCTGTGTGGGTGAGGGAAAACGTGCGAGGGTGAGCCGAGAAGGATGGTGCTTTGAGTATGCCGTACTCCCACCTGCGCAATGTTGTAGATTACGTGATCAAGCGGCTCCTTCCTGCTAATTTTAAGCCTGGTGAAAAAAAAGGAAGCACGCGATGGCTCTGCTAGGTCCAGTTGAGTCTTGGCTTTCAGTGCGTATATCCTCGTCATTTTTTCCGACACGTGACATTACGGTAGCTAGTGAGGCATCCAACCTTCGCCTATGGCTTGGGTTTGCCCAAAAAGCGGCGCGGGAGAGAGAATTTGTTCGAAATAACTGTTGTGTCGTTTTTGGAGTTCGAATTCGTGGCAGGTTTTCTTTATTCAAATAGATAGGGCTTGCCGGGACCACCAAAGCAGTTCGAATTATTCATCAATTAAAATTAATGTATTGATATTTATATGTATCCAGTGGGCGAGTTCGTCTAGTTGACTGTAGTAAAGGAAGTATTTTTTTACATGGTGACGCAAACAAGCCCTTTGCCAAAATTGTGTCCAGAGGTGTTGATGCCTGCTGGTGTTCCTGTGGCAGTATTTGCAATTTTAACAGTATCTCTTGTAATACTACATATTGAACACAAAGCTCTTAGTAAAGATGATATAATGTAAAAAGAAGTATGCTTGCATTCATCATGGTTAGCACTTTACAACTACTGTATCAGTGTGCAATATTGCACAACCTCCATGCACAAACTTATAATTACTACGAAGGTTGTGTAACTTTTTATGCTCACAGCAGGTCGAAGGCCTCTACCGGCGACCTCCCATTGCCCCTGTCCTGCAGAAGCCGATTAGAAGTTATAGCGGCAATTTTCTCAATTTCATCGAACGACAGAATTCTTGAGTGTCCTCCACTGCACTTCACTGCCCTTGGCACCCATTATGTAACTAGTCGACGCCGGTTATCCACTCTATGCATTACATTACCTGCTCAGGCGTCATGTGCTCGTGACGCCTGCGGCAGAAAGGATGTTCCACATCCGCCCTTAGGTTTGTGAGTGGTGGCGCTGGCTAACACTCCCAGTGTTAGTTCTAGTTGTAAAACATAAATACCCCAGAAAGTGGATGGGAAAACGGCTCCGTGGTAACTCAATGGTGAGAGCATCGCACGCGTAATGCGAAGACGTGGGTTGGTTCCCCATCTGCGGACAGTTGTTTTTTCATCCGTTTTCATTTGCAATAATTTATCATTTCTTTATTTCAATTAGTAAGTACAAGTAATTTACCCTATGTTGTTCTTCGTGTCATTGTTTGTTGGCTTCTTATTATATGATTAATAAAAATCGGGCCCCTCGGTTCCCTTTTTTCTCATTCATTAAATGTTACCATTCATATACAGTACGCCATAAACAATACTAATCGAATGATCGCGTACTTATGGCGCAGTTTTTCCAAAGCACTGCCTGCTTTAATGCTATACAGCATTACAAGACTAATACGCTCAAAACTTCAATATGCATCTGCAATATGGGATCCCCGAGTAATGTTAATCTCACTACTTCACTTGAACTAGTACAAAATAACTCTACCCATTTCGTTCTTTCTAGTTACAACCGTACAGCGAGTATAACCTCAATGAGAACTAACCTAGCATTTCTTCCACTATCTAATTACCGAAATGTCTCGAGTCTTTCGCTATTTCATAAAATTTTCCATCACATCACACTACACGAGGACTTCACACTGTGGCCTTAGTACATTTGAAAATGCATCGATCATCACAGTAAGGTAAGAATCGATTCATGTCACACGAATACTTTCAGTCTCTCATCCCCCGCACATCTCGAGAATGGAAACACCTTCCCTCAAGCATCGTAGCCATCGCTGATAAACTTTCGCGAAACATTGGCTAACTTTGTACAATCAAGGGAATCATTGTACTATCAAACCTCACTGCACTTGTTCGTTTGAGTTGCTTTACTACTTTGTAAACACTGCCCCCCTTATTGCCATATTTCCCCGAGGGTACTCCAAATTTAAAAAGAACACAAAAACTACTGTTAGCTAATATGGCTGCTAGGTGTCCAAGCTTTCCTTCATTGGCGCATGCATATGTACTCCTGAGCGCAACAGCCAGCCTTGGCCACCTGAGCTATACGGGAAGACACGGGACTGCCGCACTTGTTTCTGAAGGTGTAATGAGTTTACAGGTGGAGCCTTGTGCTAATTCCACTTTCCCGCATTTTCATTTTTCATAATCTCCTTGCTCCCTCTCAAGTTATTCATTGAGCGTACACTCTTGGAGGGGGGGGGGGCAGCAATATGCAACGGTGGATGGACAGACGGCGTCTAGAAGTGAGGGTAGAGGAAGAATAAAAGCAGTGTTCGGACGACCATGTTTGTACACGCCTGCAGCCTCCTGTTTGCGTCACATATGTACGTATATATAGAGACAGACAGACAGATACACACATCGCAAGAACAGTAACGGTTCGCTGCAGAGCAATTACGATTCATAGCTTCTGTTCTTTAGCAAAGCAAGCATGCTTCACATTACGTAGATGTAACTGGAGTTTGCTTAATTTTTGCTCTCCTAAGTCACTGCTATATCCATGTGTTATCTTGGCACTGCCACTAAATACCACCTCCAGTTCCTTGACAAAGGCCCTGAACCTAAGCAAATGATTAGCATTTGCAGCAGGAGCTCAAAGTGCAACTGCGTGTGTCACTCGCCTGGTGGAGCCGCTCGTTTCTGGAGTCTCTAAAGCCGCAAGGTGAGCTGGCTGGCAGTGGCCACGCTGTAAGAACATACACACTCCGTGGCTGGCCTGCAACAGGTCCCCTACGGCCAGGACTTTGCTGGGAGGCAGGTGTCCTTGAAGCTTGGCTGGCAGCAGCATCTTCAAGGGCCTGCCGCAATAGACAGGACTGTGTGCGTTTTTAAAAGCATACTACAGTTGAAAAGGCAATGTTCATCTAAAGACACCCAAAGGGCAGTAGTGTGTTGGTGTGCAGTCGTCACTATCACAAATTGCAGTTTGACCTTGGCCATGACGACTGTGTAAACACTATTTGAATGAACGGTGCGTTTATTTACACGATCTCACAAGGCAATGAGCCCAAAAAATAGTGTGGTTATCGATGAGCACAAAGAATTGTGTTCACCATGCTCATTTTTCGTTCAGTAAGCATTCAATCATAATACTTATCAACTAACCGAATCGTATCATTTCCATGAACAACTTTCACGAACGAGTTCCATGTCAATTTTCACCCAACCCTCACCTGCCCACATTGTATGCATAAGCAGTCGCGTCTTAAATGACACATATTGCTTTATCTCAGGAACTATTACATCACTCAAACAATCTCAGACTGGATTTACATAGCACGTGCGAAATCCATATTACTGATTGGATTACCGAGCTACCTTACATACACTAACGATAAATACATGCATTTTATGCTAGAAGATCGTTCTAAATCTGCACATGCATTCACTCAAAGGCTGAATTCTAGTAGAGAAAATGTCAAACTGCATTCTTTAACAGTGAGCGCCAACCACAGTGGTTATACCAATGCTCTACCTAAATGAATTTAATGTGTTTAGCCTCTCATGCTGCAGAAATGTCTAAAGTAGCGATGAAGTTGAGCCTGCCTACTTTTCAATGCCGTAAAGTTGTTCTTTTCCTGATGATCAATTAACTCGCACTAAACATACGCTGCCGAAATGTACTGCGGCGAAGAGAACTGGTGTAGGAAGCTTGAAGCAACGCCAATACATGTGTATTGTTCTTTTTTCTCTTCCTGCTTACCAAACTACCAGTAACAACAACATTGGCATACTTAGATTTGCAGAAGGACAACACGGGATTTACTGAATGATGTGGTTTAACATTTAACAAAGGGACTATGAGAGATGCCGTAGCCAAAGACTACAAATTATTTCTTACCAACTGCGATTCTTAATATGCAATGGAACCTCTGTAACTGAACTGCATTCACATTCCATCCTCATCACAGTGCCGGCTGCGAGGAATAGAATGTGCGACCTCACGCCCAAGTAGCTAAACGACTCTTCCAGAGAACCATTGCGATTGTGGTATGTACCATATATTTCTCTTCAGCGTCTCTATGAAGAGGGTAGTTCTAGTCAATCGATATTTTTCAATTACAAATAAAAATATCAAGAAAAGCTGTCTTACTGTGAGGGGGGACTTAAGTAAGCCAGATATAATATGAAACCAAATGACAGGTGGTGACACCACAGATGTGATAGTGTCTGCATAAGATAAGTTGAGGCTGTTTAGGAGAAGACATTCAAAAATTAGCTATGACTCAACCTGCCAACTTCCAGAACTTCCTCTGTAGAAAGGTGTGCGAAAATGATGAAACTACAGTGTAGACTGATGCTGAAGTGACGTCCAAATCTCCTCAATTTCATTCCTAATAAATGCCCGATAGAGCTCTGAAATAAATTTCTAGCAGAATACTGATATATTGGTTGCCTTTAAAATCGCTCAACCTCTTCAGTCCAGCTCAGAAGGAATTTGTATGGATGCATGCGCACCATGCGCATGCATCCATAGTACCTACTGTAAATATTAGAGGACGCTTAAGCTTCGCCTTTCAGAGTTGAACGTGACAGCATTCAAAGATCCTTGACTGCTTCTCAAGCTTCCCGGCAATTGCAGCTTATGTAACCCTATTGCTTACTGGGAAACGCTGGCGGGGAACGCTATGCACGGAGGGGTGCTTTCTGTTAGAAACGCGGCCTCGTGCGTGGGCCGATCCCGGAAGTTGTGCATAGCCGCGCCTGAAAAATTACATCATCTTCAGGTTTCTTTTATTATTTCGCACTTTTAATATTTCAGTCTGAGAAGACTTAACGTAAAAGGCATGCGTTTTCGGTGTCTTGTTTCATGTCATATGTTTGTCGGCCTTCATTCTCACACTTCGGTGGAATGACTTTGTCAAGGATGTAAGACAAGGCATGAGCAACTTTAGTGATAGAAGCATATGTCATATGTATGCATATGCGCATATAGCCTCATACATGCGGTATATGGGCATATAGTGCATGGCCACAAGAAAATAGAAAGATACCTACAAAGAAATGGGTCTGGCAAGGAGGCACAATGTCTCCAATGCTAAATTATGGGGCTTTACGTGCCAAAACCACGATCTGATTATGAGGCACGCCGTAGTGGGGGACGCCGGAAATTTGGTCCACCTGGGCTTCTTTAACGTGAACCTAAATCTAAGTACAACGGTGTTTTCGCATTTCGCCCCCATCGAAATGCGGCCGCCGTGGCCGGGATTCAATCCCGTTACCTTGTGCTCAGCAGCCCAACACCACAGTCATGAGCATCCACGGCATATCTCTCCAATGTTATTCACTGCAGGCTTAGAACAAGTATTCAAGCACTTAGACTGGGAAGGCTTAGGAATGAGGATCAACGGCGAATATCTCCACGACCTTCTGTTTGTAGATGACATTGTCTTATTCAGCAACAATGGGGATGAATTATAGCAAATGACTGAGGACGTCAACCGATAAAGTGTAAGAGTGGGGTTTTAGATTAAAATGCAGAGAACAGACATGATGTTCAATAGCCCGGCAAGGGAACGAGAATTCAGGATCCCCAGTCAGCCTCTAGAGTCTGTAAAGGAGTACGTTTGTAATTATTCATAAGGGAGCGTGAAAATGAGAAGAAAATTTATAGAATAAAATTTGGTTGGAGTGCATAAGGTAGGTATCAACAAATCTTCACTGGGAGTTTACCATTTTTGTTGAAAAGAAAAGTGTACAATCGTTGCATTCTGCTGGTGCTAAGATGTGGGGCAGAAACTTGGAGGTCAACGAAGGATCTCGAGAACACCTTAAAGGCCGCACAAAGAGCGATGGAACGAAAAATGTTAGGCTTAACGTTAAGAGACAGAAGAGAGCGGTGTGGATCACAGAACAAACGGGAATAGCCGATATTCTAGTTGACATTAAGCGGAAGAAATGGAGCTGGGCTGGCCATGTAATGCGGAGAATGTATAACCGGTGGACCATTAGAGTTACGGAATGGATACCAAGAGAAAGGAAGCGCAGTCGAGGACGGCAAAAAGCTAGGTGGGGCGATGAAGTTAGGGAATTTGCACGCGCAAGTTGGAATGAGCTAGTGCAAGACATGGGCAATTGGAGATCGCAGGGAGATGCCTTCGTCCGGCCGTGCTCAAACATAGGCTGATGATGATGATGATAGCGCATGTCATATAGCATGGCGTGGCATATACATAGACCTAAATATATACAGGAATTTCCGCTCACGTGACGCCGCCGCCGGACGCTGATAGCGGATTTTCTGCGACACGAGGCCCTTAAGGTTATCGCGTTAAAAACCAACTGTCAGGCAATATCATTTGGGAATGTAGTGACCGGACAAGCTGACTATTCGAAAACAGTCAAATTGTTCCCTTTGTGTACGCATATCTCATGGTGATGTACAGCATTCAGTTATTGAAGCACGATCTGTTCACTATGCAAATTTTGTCGCCTTCGCATGTGCTGCCCGAAAGGTATTACTTTCAAACGTCTGACATCATAGGCCTCGTACACTGTTTTCGTATTTTCATTGCACTGTTCTGAAGACTTAAAACTAAGCGCGTCACAGAAGCCAGTGACATTGTCCCAGTATGCCGTTATCCCAGATAACGGCTTGCTCCAGACCGTTAGGTGCTGCTGGACACTACCGTCCCTGAAGGAAGTTTTGATCCAAATGCCTCACCTGGTAGAATCTTTCTTGGCTTGGCTTGCAGCTCGAGGCACTCCCCCTTGGTGAGCTGCATGCCAACTCCGCCCGGAAAGTTCCGCGCACGGGCAGGGAAAAAGCCTACAGGTGTCAAGAGAAAGGGCACCAGTCAGTATCTCGGCACAATAAGCTGTGAGATTGACCCAGTTGCACTTAAGCGCCCGACCAGCAGTATTAGTATAGACACAATCCCTGACGTGTTAGGCATGCAATCACTCCAGGTTGGACTTGTCGCGTCCATAGCCAGCGATCGTTCCTTCGAGAGATTCAACGTTTAACTTCGCCTGGTAATAGCTGTAATGACACTTCGTAATAACGGAGGGGGTAAAAGTTGGGACTATTAAATTTAAGAACAAAATTTTCTCTTTTTAGCAAAGCCCGTGACTACTGACCGCCCGAAGAGTGCGTGTCAGAGGACGCGGTGCACGCTCCCATAATTTTATGGCGGTTCATGCCATAAGGAAAGTCTGGCGTATGCGCTGCATGTATGTGCAGCATGATGATGTTGCTCCTTATCCGTAAACAGAGGCAGTGAAAGTGAGGCACGTGGGCGTTTGGGTGAAAAATCTGACAAACATTGGGTGGGTCTCTGTTGTGTGTCTTTCACTCTTGACGCTTCCACATCATCGACGTAAAGAGCAAACGAAAAACAAAACTACAGCGTAGAGACAAGGGAAAAGTAAGCTTAGTTTGCTGTCGCTTAATCACTCTCTCTCACTCGCCGAAACACTGCGATGCTGCTGTGTCGCTGTGCGGAGTTCTTGACTCGCGGGTACGGTGTAAGAATAAGCAGGAGAGCTGCGACACTCTCCCACAAGGCGCGCGAAAGCGCCGCCCGCTCGCGTACGATATGTTCGGCTCGGTACAGCTCGGTCGGCGCCGTCGTAGAGGGCGCTGCGGAATGCGGTCCCAGCTTCGGCGGAAAGGCGCGTGCTGCCGCTACGGCCGCTGTTCATTCCTGCTTGTATGTGCGGGCGCGCTGTTTCGAAGGCACGATTTTTGTTCGTGCTGCGTTTCACAAGCTTGTGCTTGCGTATTGTCGCCAGGGCGCCTCAACAAAGGTGACAGCGGCCTTCTGAGGGGCGTTGAAATGGCTAGAAAGTGCTCGTCCGAACTGAAATTCTGGATACCGGACTTGTGCGGAGCGTGTGCCTTTATTCAAAGCGCCGTCCGACAGCGGTCGTCTAGAGCAGTGGCGCCCTGCTAACATGAGAGCAGACCGAACTCTAATGCCTACCGACATGTCTGCGCCAACCATCTTTCAGGGGATACGATATCGACGGCATATACGCGGAGCTCGGTAAAAGGTTTCCACCTTATTTCCGAACCGTCCAAAGAACCTCAAAGGTCAAATAATGCTCGAAAGCCGCTGCGGAAGAAAGAAACTCCTGTGTGCCACAGCAGTTTGTGCAAATTTTGCTGCATGTACAGTATATACTGGGGCTTAAATATCATGCACCAAGATTTAAATGTCACGTATCTAGACAGAACGAAGATAATGTGCGCCGTCGCTTGGAGATACTCAGATTATTTTTTTTGCATTCCGCCTAATTACATAATGATTTTATAATGATTCATCAACTTTTCAAAATCTATGACTGGATAAAAAGTGGTGAACGAGAGAATGTACAGCACATGGAAAACTCTCGATACAGCTTTCTGTGCTCAATACGTGATACATAAAAGTATTTTCCGAGCGTGTAAGAAACACGCGAATACACGCAAATTGCCGCGCGACTGGCCGCTCGAGGAACTTTGCGTGTATTCGGGGCTTCTTTCACGCTCAGAAAAACACTTCTATGTAGAGCGTAGTGAGCAATAGAAAGCTGTGTCGGGAGTTTTTCATGTTGCTCTACAATTTTCTCATTGACATTTCATCTAATTATATTATTTCAGAAGTTCGTTATTAAATTAAGACTACGTATGCAATTAGGCGGAATGTAAAAAAAATCTCAGTATCTCCAATGGACGGCAACAACATTACTATGGTTCTGTCCAGCTACGTGACATTTGCATATTTTAAATCTTTTTGTACCCTGTATATACAGCTGTTTCTGTGCAGATTTTTGCCTAATTTTCAAATTTGTTCCATACTGGCTACTGAATTTTTTACAATGCGCGTGAGGAGTTGTACACGCTTGCATGTTTTATTCAACATTTTTCATTGTGGGAGTGTATCAGAGCATAATCTTCTGGGATGGTTATTCCTGTAAAATTATCGAGCTTTATGCGCGATTTTTTTCGTAGTATCTTGCAATAAAATAAAAAAGTAAAATATCTATTGTATTATTGTGTGGTGGGCGTAAGCGTATTTGTGGACAGGCTGTAGCATGCATTCTCAAACACGCTTACATTGGCATGTCCTCATATGCATTAAAGAGAAAAAGAAAGTCACCTCTTTCTAAATCTCGCAAGAGCCACTCAGTCCTCAATGGCCGAAAGCCAAATGAACAATATACGCGGTCTATGTTCAGGGAATTGAAATAAAAAAGGCATTTGTTCAGCTTTTTTTTCTGTAATCCAAGATAAGACGCCTGCCTTCGTCCCCACTAATAAATCCTATTTGAGAGTTTTTACAGAGTGATTGCATTCTCATCATAAGTTCTAGGAAACAACCACATTCCTCTAGTACGTTGCATATCGCAAGCTTGCGCCGTTTCATTTCCTCATTTATATCGCGGCCACGCTGAATTCGCACAACGATGCTTGAACGGTTTTCTGAGTGTGAATGGAAGCAGCGATAAGCTTGCAATACATTTTCCGGTGAAGTCAATATTTTCTGATCGAGGGGTAGCACGTGGGCTAACGCCAGCAGATTTTTATGCTTGGATGAACGGCTCGACCGGACGAAAGAAATTGTGCGCGCGAGCGTAACTTGAGTGGGCTTTGAGTGCGGCCGGATGGATTCCTGTTCATGTGATTCATGCCTTGCACAAGGAACCTCATGTTAGCGAAGCATTAAGCCGGTATACTTATAATTAATCTGAAAAACGAATTTCCTTCGAGATTGAGTTTTACTCACTCCACTATGAACGAAATTTAGCGGAAGCAGAGCATATCAAGCTGCCGGCGCCGCTTAGCTGGGACTGCTGACCGCGGCGCGATCTATCGGCTTGCAACAGAGCTACTCGGTGCGCCCGCGAGCTGCCCAACATATTCTGGACGCTCGCGCGCGCGCAGTGTCAACACCTAAATGTTCTTACACCGTGCTCGCGGGCGATTGATTGAAATTTAGTCCGCAAAGAGAAGTGTTGCCGCCATGCTGGCGCTGCCCGCGCGTTATTCCGTTGCTGATGCCTTCTGCTTGTTGCGGTGGTAGTACTTGCGTGTTGCAAAGCAGTCTTCTGGAAGAAAATTAATCGCAAAAAATTCAAGCTGTTATTTGTTTCAACAATACTCTCTGCTCTATTTCGTGAAGTCTAAAACGAACGCGTTAGACACCCATACAATATACACATAATGTTCATTCAGGAACATTGTATGAAACTCCATGCTATAAACTTGCGGACAACTTTTTCTGGCTATCAAGCGAAGAATACGGAAGCCCGCTAGCCTATTTCACGGCTGCTGGAAGTATATCCAGCAGGTTCTTCACGTTCTTACGTAGGCAATAAAAAACAGGTATTTGGTTCTTTACAGCACCAAATTCGAAAAAAATAGGTAACAGCACAAGCCAGCTACTAGTATTTATTGTTTTTGTAGCTCGCCCTTTCAATTTTCGCACATGCGAGACCGTCGCTTGTTTTACGCATTCCTAAAATGTAAGATGGCGCCCACCTCGTCGACTGAGCGTTCGTTGCTTGCAGTAATGCCAATAAACTCCCCTGAGTAGGTGCTGACGAACATCACCAGCAAAAAGCCGTCGAAGCTCACAAAGCAAGTGTTTGCAGGGTCTAGGCGGATACAAAGTGAAGCCACCTGGAAATCGCAAACGTCGGCATGTGGTACATACAGTCGAGTGAGCGAGCTCACTTCGGCGCCGGCTCTAAAGACGCCAGCACCGGTTGCGTGTCAAACGTCCAACCGACGCCAAGGTCACATGGCCGCTTCGGGGTTTCGACGCAGGTTGCAGTGCACGCTCGTTGAAGCTCGGTACATATCGGATATGTTTAAACATTTATTGATTCACGCTGAGTTAGGTGTCTCGGCCTTCACTAAAGCAAAGAAGTTGGGCGAGGTCGGAGAAGCAGAAACCAGTGATGTCCTCGCCACGACTACATTGCGTATGAACACAGTCATGTGCAGAAGCACTGTCCCCCTAGCTTTTGCTTCATAGCCAAGAAACGTTGCCAGCAGTACAGACATGCTTCAGTTAGAGTGACCTAGAATATCGGGAGTATTTTTATGTCGCTCTACTTCAGTTTCACAGATCCCTATGCAAGTCCACTGTCCGGCGTGTCTGCAGCAGCTGTCAATGGAATTACCGGCGCTCCAGCCGCATCTTTCGTCACGCGCCGCGCATCAGCTGCTCCTGCTGCTATGCGTCGTTTGCTCCAACTGGCCTACACAGCTTGTCGATCGGTAATGTAGCTTAGCTACACACTCCGAGTTTGTGTTTCTCGTTGCAAATTGTAGCAATAAGCTACAATTCGCAAATTGCAATATGTATCGTAAAGTAATTAACTAAGAAGTTAATTAGTGAATCTTCAAAATTTCTTGAATATGTGTTTCGATTTCTCGTGTTACTAACATCCGCCACTTCGAATAACCCAGCTCAACGATAAGAATTATACTACCTGCCACAGGGCGGGGTCCGGCTTTCGTCAGGAAATATGGTAAGTAAAGTCGTGTGCTTAATTACGTATACATGGGACTGGGGGGCATGACATTGTTGCTGTAAGGCACATGAACCCGTGTCGAATCAGCATTGCACATGCCAAAGGGTGGTGAAAAAAGCGGCAAAGCTTGCACTAGGCCGTCGATTGAGTCCTAACCATAGCGTTAACCAAGCTCAACTCAGGCATAGCCAAGGCCGAATCTATCTGCTACCATGTTTAAACTTGATAACACCAAGTTCAACCTCGACATAGCCAAGTTCAACCTAGCTACTACCAGGAGACGCAATCGTCTCCTGGTAGTATAGAATGCACCCCGGGATGATTGCAACGACAGGTTCGTAGAGCAACAAATGCAACAAAGGCAGGATTTACAAATGAGCTTAGCCAGAGAGGTGTGTACCCAAGTTGAAAAAATATGCGACAACAATTATTCGTTAATATGACTCGTTCTAGGTTAACTGCAATAGAATGACACATCAGCAACTTGATAATTGTGTCGGGAGAAGCTTGCGCAAGTGTGTAGGGTGGGCGAACAGCTATTCTGACGACGTGGCATAAGTGATGCGATGATAGACGGGCTGTTGCTTCTGGGGAAAATGGGAAAATAGATCTCTGTGAAGTGGTAGAAGAGTTTGTTTAAAATATATATATATATATATATTATATATATATATATATATTAGCTTGCTGGTTTTGTCGTTGACCTTGAATAACGCTAGGGTAAGGCACGAAAGGCTCCATTTGTGGCCCGTTCCGTGCACAGCGTCGTCAATGATTGTGTGAAACTGCGCAAACGGAATTCGAGGCTGCTTAGGTTTTTCTTTTACTTTTAGAGGGCAGCTTCTATAAGGCGTTCCTGCGACGAGCGTCGGCGTAGCCGAGTAGACGAGCGCCACAGCGAAGGACGAAAGAGCAACGCGGATCGCAGCGGGGAATGAAAGGCGGTGATAGGGAGCCACCCTAGCGGTGATAGCGAAGAGCGCGCGAGGAGGAAGGTGTGGCGAAAGCGTGAGAAGAAAAGCGTTGTGCCGCGCAGGACGTGTCCAGCGACGGTCGCTACGAGATTTGGCCATTGTATTGCGCGTCGTCTGTTCACTTCTTTGCCTCTTCGGCCACTGCTTTTATTCGGCTAACAAATGTTAAACGTCATCCCTCCATGCACGACGAGCCTGCATGTATAGGAAGTTTCTCGAATGTTATCGATTTTCTATCCATTGGCTGTTGTTCCCAAAGCTTTTTCGTAGTCTGATTATATCGACTAACTTGGAAGATCCATCTGGCCGTATGGCGCGCTGGAGTCTTAGGCTTCAGGAGTTCGACATGGCCATAATTTGGAATCACCGATGTGGATTCGAGTGGCGCATGTTCCCGTTGGTTTCATTAACTGGGCACCGGCACTTCTCATGTGTGGCCCGGCCCACGGCGTCTTCACTTTCCGAATGCGGTCGGCCAGCTCCTGCGGCATGATTGAGAAGTCTGCGCCAGTATCAACAAGTGCTGTGACGTGATGTCCATCTATGAGAATGCGAAGATCGGCACGGGCAACGTCGTCGGTGTTAGTATTCCTCGTCCTCGTATCGTCTTCTTGGGTAGCGTGGGGGGTAGTTTTGGCGTCACGACAATATGCGTGACGCAAATTTTGTAGAACTTTCTCGAAGCCACGCGGGCGCCAGCGATTACCTTTGAACATGTTCGACGAGTCACGCATAAAAGCCGACGCGCTTGACCCGCAGATCAGATTTCCGACGATCGCCGACTCTGCTCGCCGCTACCGTTGTGTTTGAGTGTTACTTCTTTTTCTGGGCGCTAGTTCGCCCAAAATAAAGCGGGTGCTGCCTGCTCACGTCAGTGTTTCAGCGAGCAGTAACAACGTACGTATTTTCTCGAGAGGTACGGTACGTGGTTTACACTAAACACGAATACGTATGTCACCTTACATGCATACGTAGTAAACAATACGTTACGTACGCTGCAAAGGCCTTCTGTACCGGCTTCTTGAATTTTAACTCAAAGTTTCGAAACTGTATCGATCTGCATTGTTTCTGTCACGTGACAACACAATCATAATACAAAATAGTGTCAGCCAGTTCTTTCTTACCAACGAACGAAGCAATCGGTATATTACCCGTCCTTTGTTCATTGTTAAGGAATCATTGTTCATTGTGACGCAATCACTATATTACCTAGAGGGAAATCTTGCGCACCTGAGCTGTGGTATGCTTGGGAATGCCACTACATTGTGACTTTGGATTGACATCGTGGTTGGAGAGCAAGGACACTTTGAAGACGCGCCTGGCTAGCACCGTTCCCTATGTCTCAATGATTTATTCCTGCTGAAACAGCACGTAAAAAGCTGTTTTAGCTTTATTATGCTTTAACTTTATTTAGCCAGCCCAAGCCACGCAGACACATATCACGCCATTCCCATGACGGTACAGCGCCCTTTAAGAAACTCGCATAGACGGTGGCGCCAGATTACCCTCTAGGTGTTATAAGTGAGAAACTGTTTGCAATTCCAAACCCGACGAATGAGCTGCCCTTTAAGTGCCTGTATACCTGCCGCGTATTCAATTTGCCGGCACTTACGTGATTGTTGTAGGGAGCTCCCATGGTAGGCGAGTACTTGTTCTGGAGCGTGCCTGATCCGGGGGCCACGTAGTCCTGGCCCTTGTACTGGTCGCCGAACGCGTGGCGCGCGATGATGATGGGCCTGCGCCACTGCTTCACGAGCGGAGGGATGTTGCGGCAGGCGATGGGCTTCCGGAACACGTCACCACCGAGGGCGTTGCCAATGACGCCGTTGGGTGACATCCACGTGCGCTTGAAGTGGTACTTCTCGAGAACGTCTTTCTCGGCCGTGAGGGTGGCGCACTTGACGCCGCGCACGTTGTGTACCTTGAGCGCCTGGGCGGCATCCAGGGTGACCGTGTCATTGGTCTGGTTGCGATGTTCGATTGACAGATCGAAAGACCTCAGGTCGGCGTCCACGTACGGCTCGATAAGCCTCTCCCGGATCAGGTCCGAGACGACGCGCGCCATGTCGTCACCCCGCATCTCGACCACGGGCCCGCACTAGTGTTTCTCCGTGGGGACTGGGGCCAGCAGGTGCGAACAGCGAGGCTCGTCGATGGTCACTGGGCAAGCGAGCGGTCGCCTGGAAAACGAACGCGTTCGTCTCGCGCAGTCGTGCTCACGACCACGAGCTGACCGTGCTCACGCGGCAAAAAGGAAAGAAGTTTTTGCGTTTAATATTACATTTAATATGGCAGCATGCAATCAGGTTAACCACTTGATAAATGCATCGGTCCATTGCAAGTGTGTTACGTGAATCACTGAAAATTAAAGAAAATTATTCATTACCACCTTCAAATTATGTGGTACAGCAATTCACTGAGGAGGGTGATGATGATTTCCTCAATGTGGCACACACCCATCACTGGGTGGACCAAAAAGCGGGCGGCCCAATTAAAATAATCAATCAAAATCAATCGAAACGAAGTTTCTTTCTTCTAGGAATATGGAGGTTGTAATCCTGCTGCCAAAAGCACTAATTATTTCTTAAATTGCAGCTCGGAGGGCTGCTAAACAATGAAATGTTGGCAGTATTTTCGAGCCTGTTCTTCAAGCAAGCATTCAGCACACATATAGCGAATCTCTTAAATTAACAATGTTGACACATTTCATGCAAACTTCAGCAGAGCAACTTTGATGGCCATTATTTGGTCTCAAAAATAGGTTTAAAATGAGGAAGTAGGAAAGAGAAATACCAACACGGTGCGGAAAGAATAAGACGACTCCTGATATCTCGTCACAAAAGGACGCATCAGTCGCAAACAGATATTTAGCCTGGATATGTTTTGTATGTTCCCCCAAAAGACCACATAAAACGCTCCTGAGCAAGGGCTTAGAATTTTTTTGATAAGTGTCGTGGAATTAAATGGAAAACTTGGTGCAGAAATAACTTGTGGAACGATGCTACGCATATCTCTCTAATGTTCTTAATTGTACTGCAATTCACTGCTTGGAATACCCGCAGGTAGACAGGGGTGTACAACATCGCACGGGAAATCGATAGAGGCCCACCTGGTACGCCAGAAGTAAAGACTACTACGCACATAGCGGGACGCTGCGTCTTGGAGCGTCTTGGATATTACGTACGGAAGGTCAGCGCACTGACCAAAATCCCAACACGGGAATACAAGAAACTATGCACGTCTCACCGATTCCCAGGAACATGCGCCCAACTGCCACATCGGACGGAGACAAGCCCGAGCGCAGGCGCTCGCGAGAAAGTATGGAAACCACCTTAATGTCTTGTACATAGACGCGGCCAGCACCGCAAGGAGCACCGCATTCGTCACCAGCGTAGTCGACAATCACGGGTCCGAAATAAATGCGTCGTCGGTTTCCAGAGTGAGCGCTGCGGAGGCAGAGGAACTAGCGATGCGTTAGCCATCACGACGCCGCAGTGGGATTTCGGCATAGTTCTGACGGACTCTCAGACGGCATGCAGAAATTATTCCAGTGCCAAAATTCTGAATGGAGCCCACCAGCTGCCACCATACATAATATCGTGTGGACTCCGGGCATGAGTCCTTACGCGGCAATCAGCAGGCACACGCCTACGCCCGAGCGCATGCACACCGGGAGCCACCGGATGACCGCGCCGAGCAGTTCCAAAACTATTTGAAACTAGCGAGGCCCGTCGGCTACGACACCGATAAGCAGGGTGGCCAAGGGAACTCCTACACGGGCGGCCGCGACCGAGCGTGAGCAGACGATAGTCGGCTTCTTCCGGAAGTACGTAACTATTATCGAATTTGAAAGCACAAGTCCGCTTGTTTAATAAGCCTGCTTATTGAAGTTCCTCAATAAATATACACAGTAACAGTAAGAAGACGCGCACTGATCCAAACACATTTGGGGTACGTGTGTGTGAGAGTTCCGCTAGTTGCGAGGCCAGTTGGGTATTTAAAACTAGGCGAAATTAGGAGAACCGACGGCTACGACACCGAGCATGGTGAACAAATTTGAATTGCTACTAGGGGCCGAGGCCGTGCGTGAGCAGACACAGTCGGCTTTTTGCGGAAGTACGCAATTATTAAAAAATTCGAACGTAGGATCTCGCTTACTTGAAACTTGTTTATAAACTGCATCAAAAAGTGAAACTTTCGCCCGAAAGGCGAATCATCTATTGCGATACAAAATAAATCAGAGAGCCATACGAAGCAAAGATAGTACTTATATTGGCCATATCAACATGTAAACATTCGATTTCTAACTAAATTAACGAGCATGGTGTCAGCGCTCCCAGCAAACATGAACACATCACACTCGATGACCCTGGACACTCGCTGTCAAAACGCTGGCGTGAGAAACGCGGCTGCAGCGGCGAGCGAAGTGAGCTTCGTGTTGTCTAGCACGTGACAGTGAGAGCGAGGGGTACGCTTTTTTCCTTTTTTGCCAAGAGCTTCATTGAATGCAGAAAATCGAGTGAGTCAGCTAGTATGGAATAAACCAGCTTTCCCCGCCGAATCTCTCTTCTCTAAATTCTATAGTAGTCCTAGTCGATATAAAGAATACAGTGGCACCTTGTGAAGGCCTTTTTGTGTGTTTCCTTGCCCATATCAAAGCAACTCGGTTTCCCGAGTTGAAGTTTATTTTGGTTCCTTTACAACAGAAAACAAACCATGGAGAGCCAGAATAAAGGTGCTTTTCACACCTGACTAAGCCCTTCGCTCCCTAAACAATAAGAAAGCAAATACTTGCAGCTCATAAGCACGCATCGGTTACAATAGTAATATGTGAGCACATACAGTGTTAAAAATAGGTGCACGTTGTCAAGAAAACACATAATACAAATTGTGAAAACCAGTAGTACTTGCGCAGAGAAATGTGCCACCAGCACAAACTGAAACGTCCAATTTTACGGTAGGAAACAATAGAATGCTTTCTTTTCTCTCTTTTTTGTATTGTGCAATAAGCGAAGCTCTCTCAGATGCCAAGTATACTGTAGAATGCATTTTCAAAAAGTTGTGCATTTGATATGCAAGCATTTGGAAACCGTAGGGAGTACGAGTCCTATGCCTGTGGTAGTGTAGATTTTGAAGCTATAGGTTGTAGGCATATGCACTTATCCTTCTTTAATGTCACGTTTCTTGTATCTAATAAAGTTTTTAACAAGATCAACTAACTTTTTTTTCGTTAGACCTCATAAATAGTCAGCAATTTAAACTCACCGAATGACGATTCAATATTCTGGGTATTCGGTACATTCATAACTGCTCTATAACTGCATTTTCTGCAGTATTAAAAACTATATTAGGTTCGTATATCAACAGTGGAACCCCGCACAAGCAAACACAAATACACGTGAGAATGAATAATGACAAAATAAAGCTCTGACGTTACGGTCAGGATTAATGTATTGCACTGTTGCGATTTCCAAATAGGACGCTTATTACTTGCAAACAAGCGTGGGCATTGAGTGAATGCGACAGCTATTTCCCGTCGCTCTTTTTTTTTGCGCGAACCTTGCAGATATATGTATATATATAAGAAATTCCCGGAAAAACGGAGACTGGCGTTTTTCTTTTTCATTATACACTTTCTTTAACGACATCGGATGCTTGTAAGCGCAGTTAAGCAAGCAGACCTCGTCTCGGGCTTGTTGTCTTGACATGATGCGATACCTCATGGCACATATACTATGCGTGTCTATCAAACCTTCACGTGCACTTATACTTCGTTCCATACACATAGCAGTCAACGCTGTGGAAACTACGCAACAAGTTCGGTCAAGAAAAGTTGTCACTGCGCGCGTTCCGTCCACGCTTCGCTGCGTGCCAACAGCGTTCGCTCGCACGAGCATGCACGTGAGGCTCCTCGCGACGGGTGGCAAATAAAAAAAACTCGAAAAGAACAGCAAAAATAAAAATTATCTAAAAGAACGCATTAGCAGCCGTACCACAGTGTGTTTGTTTGGAAGGATTAAAACTTGTTTCATTCAACGGTGAGCCTATATAAAGAAACAGTTCCGCACAATTGCCGTCAAAAAACATCGAACTGTATCCAAGTGCGAACGAAGCCACTGCAAGAAGTCTCTCTAGCCTCCGCAGCGCTGACTGCTATGTATGGAACGGGGTATATAGTGCGCGGCGACTTTCTGAGCAGTCGCATTCACCCCTTTGAAGCGGCGTTTGAGCGGCCTGGTGCTTCGCGTCGGCTTCCTGAAGCGCTTGTTGTGGCAGCGCCATGTTGCAGCTGCGAATAAGACGAGAGAATTAGCAGCGTTAACTATTTGGGTCCATATCGCGCAGTGATATTCCTGTTGATTTCCTCCGTTATAGGCATGTCCATCACTGTTCTTTCGTTCGTCTGTCTCGTCGAATAATAGGGTGTCGCAGTTTGCTATAGGTGCTACCGGATATCGACACGAGTCGGCAACTGCCAAAAAACAGCGGATCGTCAGGCATTGCTGCTTTCGGCGCACATGCTTACTCGCTGGATGTTTTTCTATGTAGTTTTTGACCAATGCGGCGCATGCCCCGCTCTTCGAAGAGGCAAAAAACACAATTACGTCGATTGGCGATTGCTTGCTTACTTGCTTGCTTCCTATACCATGGCGCATACCCACCTCGGGGGATTGGCGATCCGAGGAACGATGATGATAATGATGATGTCCTCGGCACATGGCTCGTACCCACTTCGGGGGATTGGCCACGAATTGAGCCCTTGAACTTTTAGGTCTGGCTTTTGAAGCTACAGTTATTGTGCAATTTAGTAATCAGAGCAGACAGATCAATTTTCCTAAACTGCATAATTTATAGTAATAATGCCATGCATTAAAACTGAAACATCTCAGAGAATTGTAGAAGGGGGATATAAAGTTTTATTCGTTTTGTTGACTGATGAAACCACAAACGGCATCAAATACGTTCCTGTGGCTAAAGCCAAATACCGAGGCACCGAAAGTGAGTACTGTTTCTGATGTTAAATTAACCCTTAATTTATCACGCGGTATTTCAAGAAGCCTTTTTCTTTGTAATTTATGCCGACGACATATTAAAAAATTAGTGTTTTACGGTTTCTATTTCTAGGCAGAATTGACACAGCGGCGATATCGCCGGACCAGCCCTGTGTAAATGTAGGTTTTATGGTGCGACACGGCAGAGTAATTTTGTAATGATTACTTCAGATTGTCTTGATGGACACCAATGAATTTTCCACGGAAATTTTAGGTGCTGAAATTCAGTCCATGATGTTATTGTTTCCATGATCCATACGAATTGTATATTTCCGACATCTGATCGCTGTTATTTGTGTCCCACTGGAAGGACCGATATTAACGGTGTATTCAGGGATGCTCGCGCTCATGAATCGGCCATTTCATTGAGATGTAATCCGCAGTGTCGTGGTACCCATCACAATTTTGCAAGATTCAGCTGGAGGGGGGGGGGGAACTAATGTTAGAAACGTCTTTAGAGCTGGTGAATTTGTTGAAGTTGTAAGCGCAGTACAGACAGAAAGGGAATCTGTTATAATAATCGCGTGGATTCATTTAAAGGTAGTTTACGCAGTGCAAGAATCATTGCTAAGAGCTCAGCTTCAAATACGGGAGTAAACTCTGGCAGTCTCAAGGATGACCAGGCAAGCGACGTCGAGAAAATGCCTACGCTCGCCTTATCGTCGCTCACAGAAGCGTCAGTGGCTATTATGTTAATGTGTGTACATCCGCAAGATAATCTTGCAATAAATTATTTAATAACCTGATTGAATGAAACTTAGGGTTGTGTGGGAAAATTTCATCGAATTCAATCTTTAAATTCTGATTTGAGTCATACGATGGAATAACGTCTCGAATTTTTACATTTCAAACTGTCTATTTGTTTTTGTACAAAAATAATCTGTGGGGTGTGAAAACGTGGCCAATGCTAGAAAGAAGGAGGTTGGATCGTTTATAAATGCATACTCGATCGTCTAATTGGAAAACTGTAAAATTTTAGAAATGTTTGGTTGAGCGGCTGCTCGTTCTTCTTCTTTGTCGCGCTCCAAACGGTCACGCGCCGAATTGCCACGCGAGAGTGCGAGGTGGTGCTTGCTGTCCGCGGAGCCAGTGAAAGCTAACGTGTTCCAAATTGTTTGGGAAAGAGAAACAAAAATGACTCTTCTCTACTACCGTCACATCAGAGAATTAAGAGCCCGTGTAGAAAAGTGAGGCAGGCGGTTCCGCTTAATATAGCCAACCTCTCTGTTGAGTGCATGTTTAAACACTCGAAACGCGTTTCTTTCAATGAACAAGTACGTGCGCTTAGATAAATGAATGCGAGTTGAAAAAAACTCACAGTTACACTGGCTGTACGCTAAGTTGCATCTTATAGACCCCTTTATAAACTCCGCCCACAGTCCACGTATAGCTAGAGTACAGTCGCGGTCTTTTTGAGCGTGAACACGGAAGCGCGTGGCTTTCTGTACTACCAGCACCTCACAATATCTGTGCGCGACGAGAGTAGCTTCCCTTGGCGCGCATCACGTCATCGGCGCGCTCGCTTGTCGTCTGCTAGCTGTTTTCTCTTCCTCGGTAGGGACCGCATTACGACTGTAACCAAAATCCGACTAAACACGCCTTACGAGTTGTGAACGCGAAAGCATTAATGTCCAACTGAACGCAGCTGAGTGGTCCTTCGAGTTTTGCGCTGCAAGTTTGTGTTTTCCAGTTTTGCGTTTAAATTGGTGTGTTTTTTTCTCTTTTTTACAGTTTCCACGTTTGCATGTTGGCTGTAGACTGGCATGATTTGGACGATATTGCTGATAAATCGAGGTCGCCGCATGCCACCGACGTTTCTGCGCGACGAGACACCGTGGAAGCAGCAGCAGCAGGTAATTAGTGACAAACGTAATGATTTTTTGTTTATTAGTCGATTATGCATTTTATCTTTTCCAAGTAATATCTGCCTCTTCGAGCAGACCAGCTCACGGACTAGAAGTGCACTGTCTACCACAGGCAGTTTTTTTTTTAACTTTCTGAAAGTGTCCGCTAAAACACCCTGTATACACCTTCCTCGAAGATCACTGTTACATTACGCCCACAAACCTGCCGTGGTTGCTCAGTGGCTATGGTGTTGCGCTGCTGAGCACGAGGTCGCGGGATCGAATCCCGGCCACGGTGATCGCAGTTCGATGGGGGCGAAATGCGAAGACACCGTGTACTTGTGTTTAGTTGCATGTTAAAGTACCTCAGGTGGTCCAAATTCCGGAGTCCCCCACTACAGCGGCCTCATAATGAGATCGTCTTTTTGCACGTCAAACCCCATATTTTAATTTTAATTAGGCCCACAAGCAAAATAGACATGCGTGGTAAAAGCCTAGTTACAGACCAACGATGATCTTGGGAACGTTGGCACAGC
>NW_023605687.1:0-19999 GCF_013339745.2 Dermacentor silvarum
TTTCATGCTTCTCAGGCTGAAGCTGCCCATGCATACAACATACTGTTGAAAATGGGAGCACTTGTGGATACCATATATTTTAATCTATATTACACACCATGAATTCAAGAAACTTGAGAGGAATTGCAGAATGTTCAAGCACATTAAAGGACATGTACAGGCAAGTGGCGACACACATAGTTTCTGACTCCGACAACTGGCTTTTTTGAAACAGGGCAAAATATATATGCACGCATACCACCCATGCTGCATTGTAGCACATGTGTCCACTTTCATGTGCTTTATTGTGCTTGAATGTTCTTCAGTACATTTTACCAGCAATGTCAACCCTTCCTGCTAAACCGTTGGCTCATTTCCACTTAAATTTTGCACAGAGGTACCATATTCCATGATCAGTTTAATTCCACGTTTTCGGCCGTTACTTACCAGTCTTGCCCACATTAAATTTGAAGTGGCCGTCATCTAGCAACACCACTCTAAACGTGTTCATTCCACTGCTACAAAACAGTGGCACCATCTGTCGTAACTACAAAGAACGCTATGTTTTCAATGTAGCCATGATGCCTGAAAACACGGTACAGTATAGACCACTTATAACGTAACCGCTTATAGTGCAGGACCGTATATAGTACGGTCTTTTCAGACTCCCGTTAATTTTCCCATAGCACTCCATGTATACGCATACCGCTTACAGTGCAGCCGCGTGTGACGAAATACCGGTTATAATGCGGCTTCCACGGGAAAATCTTGCCGACAAGGGCGGCAGCTAACACGCTTCTCAACAAGGTGCGTGCTGCCGGCCGGCGTATGCATTATTCAATTCAATCAAACTGTCGTTAATTCAGACTTATTTTGCCGCACATCGGTTAATCCGGACTACTTTCTGAGCTCGGTGAGCGAGGAGCGCCGCAAATGTGCGATGCAAAAGAGCAAGAACGGCGCTAGTGTCCAACCGAAACGGCGCGGCGGAGTCCGCATCGTCACAGCCATCAGTTGAAATTGTATGTGAATGACAGCAACGCCGGAATGCTTCGAGCCTATTTGTGTCTTTAAAGTCTGTATTCTTGCGTTTACCGCTGCGCATAACACCAGGTTGGCTGCAGGCTTTCGTAACTGCGTAGTCGTCATCCACGATCGCGTCGATAGCGGCCGCAGTTTTCTCCGCAGCGGTTGCAGCGAACAGTAGTTTTGTTTTTACTGGGTACGCGCGTCAGCCGCGTGCCTAAAAAACTGCGTAGTTGCCATCGATGATCGCATAGATAGCAAGCGCGGTTTCGACGGCCAGTTGTTGCAGCGACTGGACGACTCGGTGCATGCGTCAGGCGCGTGCCTTCAGCACCGCAAAGTCGCCGTTCATAATCGTGTCGATAGCGGTCACGGTTTTTTCCGCAGCGGTTGCGGCAAACAGTTGTTTTGTTTTGACTCGGTGCAAAGCTGTTGAGTTTGAAGAGCACCGGCTACATCACGATTATGTTTTCGCCAGCTCACTGGCGAAAACGTAATCTCAATGTGCGCGCGATAGTAAAAAGCGTGTCTACATGCTTGGTCTACATGTTTTGCATACGTGCAGGGCTTGAACATCGTTTTGGTTATAGTGCGGTACCGCTTATAGTGCAGATATTCGCGACTCCGGTGACTTACGTTATAAGCGGTCTACACTGTACTACAATCGAACCTACTTGTAACGATCCCAATTTTCAAAATCAATTATAATAGCCACTTTTCACATGTATGAATTTCTGACCCTGCCTATTGAAACTACGTCCATATATAACAAACATTTTCAGAAGCGCTGTACTGTTACAACAAACACTTCAAACCCAATTGCTGTAAAAGGAGGGTGCTTGCGAAGTTCTGAAGCACCAAAGCGTGAGCGAATTGGGCGCACCCCTCCGCTCCCGTCCAACCATGGCAAAGGTTTCACCGCAGAGATCAGCGAGCACTGCGTGTGGATTTCAGAAGCCAAGAGAAATTTACTATTCCTAGGGGAAAGTCTCTCGCTTTCAGTCATGCTATGGCATGCTTTCAAGGCACGTCTACGACGAAGCATCACAGTGTACGGTGGCCGTGGTCTTTGATCTTGGAGGCCACGATGGCATTCTTTGTGCAGCACCTTGGTGGCACCGCGCACAATCTCAGAAGCTATGGCACCAACACTCTCCTTTTTGCGCAGTTCTCCATGCAGCACCATGTGGCACGCTATTTAGACGATTTAGACCAATTTGGACTAACCGCTGCTCAAGCATTGCTAGCGAGGTTTATGCGGCTTGAGCCAGCGTGAACCGTTCATTGTAAAGAGTTGGCAGTTGCGGTTCGTCGACACTCTGTTTATGTTGTTGCTGATAATGGTTTGCGGTGGCGTTCTATCTTTCGAATTTCAGACTTTTTCTGCTAGAGTGACATAAAAAGCAACCTTGTGGCTCCTGGTGTGGATGTGGCCGATGCTTCAGCTGTAATGGCAAGACCTTTGCAAAATGCTGGCATGCTGCAGTAGTTTCTACTTCCAGCCAACCAGAACGCTTCACTGTCGTATACAGAACCCACTCGTATCCCGCTGATAGTAAAATATATCGCAAGCTCTCAAAGAAAATATGACGGTGGATGCGCTTGTAGTTTCGACGTGGTAGTTCATTGTAACTGGCCGAGAACCGTTCTGAAGGGGATATGATGGCGCATTTCATTCTTTAGAAGGAATTTTTAACGGAAACTTGCTGTTAGATGCAGAAAAGTGGCGCAAACAAAAATGAAGCCACTGAAAAGCCCATTTTCTGACCAAAGTAGTGTTGAGTCGTAACTGCCGAGGCCACCTAAGTTGTAGCGTACGGTAAAGAACCCCAGTTGGTCAAAATTAATCCAGAGCCCTCCACTACGGCGTGCCTCATAATCAGAACTGGTTTTGGCACGTAAAACCCTAGAAAGAAGAACCCTATTTTCGGATCAGAGTGGTGTCGAATCGTAACTGCTGACGCCACCTACAGTGTCGTTAATTTTTGCATGTGTTGAAGGATGAGCACATATAACGAACTACTGATACGACTACTTTTCGCAAAGCGATCAAGTTTGTTTTACACGGGTTCGACTGTATTAAACATGCAAAATACCTCTGTGCGAAATATGAGTGGAGATGAGCCAGTGGTTTAGCAGGAAGGATCATGTACACCTGGTGCTTCTTCTATTCATGCGGCACTTGGTACATCTTGAAATTCTCTCACTAGAGGACCGTGGAACAGATTTGAATTGAATTTGTTCATTTTAGCCTTTCAATGTAGAGTTTTTTCGGGGGTGACGCACCCTAACTGTCGGTATTTTTTCTCGGATATTATAAATGAACCGTAAGGTTTATTTTTGGTTGTGCAGAAATAAAAAAATGACAGGTGATGGCAAATACTCTCCTGGTGTGGTCCTCGCATTGCAGTCTGACAAAAGGAATGTCAAAAGGAACGTGGCTTGACAGAAACGCGGAAAGGCACTGGTACGTCAGTGACACAGAAAGGGTGAAGTGAGAAAGCTAAATTCTGTTGACCGCAGGAACCACATGTTTTGATTTAGAATCTCAGGTGTACAAATGTTGCCAAGAAATTTTTAATTGAAAGAAAATTGAAGCACAAATTTTTACTACTTTGCTGCTGTGCGCCAGAAACAGATGTCGCAATTCTGACATGAAGTTTTGCACTAAAGGGACACTAATGAAAAAATATTTGAACTGTGTTAGTAAATTAACCTTCTGCAATCCCAAAAAAAGCCACTGTTATCGCAAGAAGACTTCCTAAGCCAGAAAGGACTCAAAAATGAAAGATGATGCTGCCTTGGAAGTTCTCGCACCAGCCTGTCATGGATTTTGAAGGCGTCTGCTCGGGTATTGTTAATAGTAAAAATGTACTACATTGCATTCCGACAGTCAAAGAATGAACCTAGCAAGTTTCGAGGACTTTTACGAAGGCTAAACGGCCCAAATGTGAAGAAAATACTTTGAAATTCGTGACATCACGCTGATATACCAGCTCTGGGGTACCAGCGCAAAAATTTAAAAATTGAGCTTTGAACTTCATTTTCTAAACCTTGCAATGATCAACGTATTACAATCACCGACTGAATATGTGGACAGCTTCATGGCACTGCCACAGGCCCCATAGATTTAATGCGCAAGGGCGACCAAATTTTCCGACACCGTGCCGTATGTCATGCAATAATTTGGACTCCGACTGAATGGTCACATGCTAATTTGGCCAACGTGTTGACCAGAAATAGCAGTATTTTCGTTTTGATGTGTCTTCGGTTAAACCGCCGGCCATGTCGCCGGCACCTCCTCAAAACTGAAACTAGCAAGGACTAGTCAATCTAGTACCCTCCAACTGCAGCCAAACTGCAGGACAAGCCAGGCCAATCCAGTAATCGTAAAGGCCAACGTTACTAGCAATTCTGGTAATGTTGGTAAAGGCTGCATCTTCGATTTGTGCAATTTGACGTGCGAGTTTCGTTCTGCTCTTATCCACTGTTAGTGCCAGGCTGATCGTGTTAAATTAGGTGGAGTGTTGCTCTGACCACTGACAAAGCGTGAAAAGAAATAGCATAGAAGGCTTCGCTAGAAAATCATGGCCACAGAATATTTAGATGAAAAGCAAGCGTATGTATGTGCAGCAACGCAATGACAAACTTGGGCCGTATTCTCGGACAATCACTTTAGAAGATACTTTCACTTGTGCAATATTTTGTGTGACATAGCACCGGACGTGTCAACGGGCGGCAGCTTTTCCACAATGTCATAACATGTCATGCTTGGCACTGTGCTAAGAATGCCGTAGCAATAGAAAGGTGTGGGCATAGTGTACCAGTGTTGACTGCCCAGAGAGTTGCTTTTGCAATGCTGCTTGCAGTGCAGCTTTTAAAAAAGCAAATGGCTTCTGGCTCTTCCGGCCGTTGTCGTGGTATGTCAGTAGTGTTACGGTGGTTGGGGGAGGGAAACATGCCAAGGGCGTGCTCTCGGGCAACTGAGTTGCGAAGAGGGGGACAGTTGCTCACATTGACTATCATCGTCGATGGTTTCTGCATAATTTCTGCTATGTTAAACTGCTCCAAATTTCTATTTTGATGCTCCAAAATAGTTTTCTTTCCACGCAACCTACTCCAAATTATTTTCCTGCTCCAAAAATTGCTCCAAATCCTATATCAGCTGTTGCACACCGGGTATTGCTTTTATTTCTTAGTTATAAACTTGATACCTGAGCTTTATTTTTTTTAATGTTGTGATTTTAAGAATTTTTATTAAAAAATTTTTGGCCTAAGTAACAAATCTGTTTCCTACAGTTAGTAGATTTTAACATTTTCTTGAAAATGCAAGAAACCTTATTTAAATGGGTGCCGAGGAAAATAGTTTCTCTGTTCTAATGTATTTAGAAAGGAGTCATTGAGAGCTAAAGCTTCCTCTTGAGCATAGGCAGGGTGATTTGATTATGAGCATTGTTGGCATTGCAGAGCTGCTTCTCATCAATAGACAGCACCAGTTGGAGCAAAAGTGACTGGAAAATAAAATGAAAAACTCTTTCGGAGATTTGCTTTAAGCTGGTAATGGTGTTTATGCAAAGGTTTAAGCATTGTTGTGTGTAGGTATTCATACTCAAACACATATATGCACGATAATATGGTGGTACCCTGTTACAAATATCAGCGACAACAAGAACAGCTAGGAACCACCAAGGACACAATGATGAGCGAAGAGATGTCTGTGCAATCTTCCTTGCATTCTAGCTTTCTTGTCTGCGTAGCCATTAAATGCGCAGCGTTCCCCACTGCATAACGAAGAGTGAAAAAGCTTTAATGACCTTGAAACAAATGGGGAAGTAACTGCAGAGTAGGTTTTTCTGTTCCCTGCTCTATGCTCGTATAGTACTACAATTGGTGGATGAGAAGCTGTTTGTAGTTAACATTCTATGATTTCTGATAAATGTGCTAAATCCAGAAAACAAAAAACTTGCCAGTAAAACTTTTCTGGTGGCTTGAGTTTATCCAAGGAACTTATCTTAGTGACACATGTGTTAGTCATGTAATCAGCGTGCTCTCTCAATATTAGAAGGAATCAAGGAGTGGGAAGATTGTCACAAAGGCTGGCCCATCGTGTAACGTGTACATTGGTCAGGGTACCTCCGGATTTGATGTAACGATCAACATACATTGTAACACATGGGTTTGATGAAAGCTCCTTCGTTCAATTCAGTGGCTGGGCATGGCACTATTGCTGCTGCTGCCCAGTTGCTGACGCCTACTGTCGTCACATGTATCTGCCGCCCACTGCACCGGCTTACACGCAGTCATGTTCTCTCAGATGTTCTCTCAGAGTAAGTTCTCTCAGATTGGGCCAGATAGAATGTTCATTTTTAGCTAGTTCAAGTGAGCCATATAAGTATTTTGGCTATTATGGGGCATCTTCGGCTGGTTGCCTCTGAAAATACAGAACGATACTTGCAGGAGCTGTACTGTACAGCTGGAGCACTGGTGGTATTTTCTAAGAGCTGTACCACAAACGTGCAAGATATAAACTGAACAGAAATGGGAACAGAAATACCCACACTCAAATGAGAATGAAGGTATAGGCTTCATAGTGTGCAATAGGTGTATGTGGTATATATATGGCGTCTTCTCAGTGGGTGTGTGTACATGTATGTGCGCTTGTTAAATAAAGATCAAATCTAGTAGTACAAGATGACACAAATACTGAATGTGCAATATGGTCTGTTTGTATCCCTTGTCGTCAGTTTTCATAGTGTGCCTTCAAAATCAAATTGCACCACCTTGCTGAATAATCCATTAAGCTCAATAGCCAAAGCTGTGGATGTTTCAGCTTGTCTTGAGCCTGGCTTGACTTGAAACATGGTCATGACTGGTGGAATAAAGCTTCCTTGGTACATTCAGCTGGTCACACTTACGTGCTCCGAGGGTATTCTTTAAAAAATCATGCACTTAAAACACATTTCATTCAGAGCACCTGGCTCAAGAGTGCTTGGAGGCACTGCAGCCTGAACTCCGGTTCAATTTGTTATGCCTGTGTGCATCTTATGTGTCCACTGTGTTTGCTAACAACAAAGGAGTTGCTGGTGGGATCTGATTGCTCTGGCACGTTCTGCTCAGGCAGGCTTTCTCTGGCCCTGATCTCAAGCGGGCTCCACATTGTTGCAATTCAAGTCGGGGTGCAGTAGGAATCAGTTGAATGTGCCATAAGTCTTCCTTAAGTCTTGCTTCTTTCGTACAATGCTTTATTGCATTTGTTTGCCCATATGTAATGTAGCAGTTAAATTTTAAATGTACGATTGAGACGAGTTCATAATGAGCACAGACTTTCTAGTCTTTACTGCAACCTGTCAGTGGTAGTGCATATTCAGCATTACTATAGCCTTTATAAGAGTGCGTTATGACGCACTCTTATGGCTATATATAACAGCAAAAGCCACATTCTGCATACTGTTTGAGTATGGACTAAACCGGTGTTTGCATTGGTTAGTGTGCAATGGCATATTGACCGCACTGAATGCCCTTTATTTCATTCACCCTCACTGGTGCCAGAGTTCTGTACAGTTCAGCTGCTATATAAAAAATATTCAAATGCAGATTTTCTACTGTACAGAATGCACTAAAATTTTGCCACTCTGCTGTGGGAGGACGCCCATATGGTATAACACTGTGGTGTGGTGGTTGAACATGCAATGGATAATTCAAGCTAAAAAATTTGGTGTCATGGCCCCTTTAAGTGTTCAGCCATTTGTGATGCCTGCACCATATAAAATTGCATAACTGTATTTGTTAATGTACTTTCAGATCAAGCCAAACTTAAAACAGCTCCCTGTGCTCGCATGGTGATGTTTCCACATTTAGGGGTTTATGTGTGTTATCTGCTCTATTTATGCTGTCTCCATTTCATTTTTACATGTGTTATACTTCAGGTTCTTATTGTTTTAATTTCCTAAATTTTCTGTTCGCTAGTGTGAGGCTGTTTCTGTAGCTGACCTTCTTGTGAACTATGACCTCAAGTATACAAATCCTTATACGAATCCAAACATTCTCGCTTCAACAATATTGTTTCAACATTACTCTAATGCTGCCAGTGTATCAAACTATTTGAAAGGCCTGCTCTCTATTTAGAAACTGTGGGAAAAGTATTCACTTTGTGACAGCATTCAATTAGGCACCAACACGATTTGTATCTCGCACTTTTCTCAATTCTTTGATAGTGCAACAGCTAAGCAAACTACACAGAACATGCGCCACTTGTGGCATGGCTTCTGGTATGAAGCAAGGTGCAGGTTACATTGGGAAGATTGGAGGTGGCATCGTGTGGTATTGTGAAACACTGATGAGTGTAGTGTATTGGATTGCTGCGTGTAGTGGTCAGAGGCAATGTAGTCAAAGCCATGTGCATGCTGCCAAATTGGCTCTTTCATTACATTCAACACGGGGTAAGCCTGGCTGCCACTTCTCTTGGAACACAAGTCATCTCTCACCTCTTGTCCCTTGGTGCCCTCAGCTTTAAATGGCACAGCCAAGGTGTTGCATAGTGTCCACTGTTTTGGGCTTGTTGGAGCGCGTAACAATGGTATGCAATACCATGGGGGCCACTGCTGATTTCTGTGGTTTAACCTGAAGCCAAGTTCTACATGTTGAATTGGCTGCATTGAAAGACAATTTAATTATTTGTTACACTCTCGAGGAATTCAGACTTCATGCTGTATTAACTGTGCCAACAGCCATTTAGAAAAATAGACAGAAACTTAGTTTGTTTAAAACAAAGCTGTGAACTGGCCCACTTAGTGCATGTTTGCATAGCACATAATGTCAAGATAAAGTGGCTTTATGTGTGTGCATGAGAAAGAAATGCTCAGGATGATTGCTCCACTAGTGCATTTTAGCTACTCTCCTCTGATGACAGCTCATAAGGCAAATGTACACATTGGTGCTTGATGGGGAACACTTACTTCGGGAACACTTAGTTTGTGAGCCTGTGACGAACTTCTCATTGGCAAAAAAAAAAAAAAATAGCAAAAAAAAAAAAACTCGCTGTGCAGAAATACAAACAACCTCATCACAGTGATTTACTAGCTCACCACGTCCCTTGAAATGTCTTTTATCTTGTGTTTATGGCAGCCTTTGACTTTGCGCACAATCATCTGTAGTGCTGGCTAGCATCTGTTCTTTATTGCAACAACACAATAAATGCTGTACAGGGCAGCAAAAAGCAACTTATTAGACAATGCCTCTTGGCTGTTGCGTGCTCTCATTTTCTCTTTCGGCTCGTCTTGATCCACTTTCATGCTGTTGCTTGCTGCCAAGCTAATTAATAATGTAACTTAGTGTCATGATTCATGGTCCACTTGTCTTGTTTGTCGAGCAGCGGCAGTCCCGGTTTGACCAAGGCATCGGCGGTCAAGGGAGCCCCGGTCAGCAGCCGCCACAGCCATCGATGGGGCAGGTGCCATGAATGGCACCAGAAGTGCACCTGGAGGCCTCAGAGACATGATGATGCGCAGAGATGTTCTGGACCGTGGAGATTATGACATGGAAGCCAAGCGTGCACGTCGATACTAATAACGAGGGTTTTAGTTTTGGTGCGGCAAACATTCTGCTGCGCTGCCCTGTCTGCTGCTGACTCCGACACTCTTTCACAAACTGGTTTACATGACTGTCTGGGCAGTTGTGGAGAAATCGCCGACACACCAAACAGACACCTCCGTTGCATGTCCCTCGAAGCATCCGCACATTTAATCGTGTAAGCATGAAAAAGTCATTGTGCTGTCCAATGTCCATGTCTCAAATAAATAGACCTTGTGTCACAATATTTGCCATGCTCCATTTCACTTTGTAACCTCATAATGGTCTGTAATAAAGGGGGTAGTGCTGGGTGTATGGTCTATTAATTGCATTATGTCAATACTACCTTATTGGATGCTGCAATGCAAACTAGTTGACCTGACAACTCGTCTAGTCTGGGTTGAGTTCTTTAGGGACACGCACTTTGGTTCACATCATAGAGGAAGTACGGGGGGTGGGGGGGTATGTTGCAGTTTCGCTCGAAAGAGGAAGCAAATGTAACTTGCTACAATAGCAAATTATTAGACAGCTATACGACGCAAGTATAGTAGTTTTATCAGCTAGGTTCTGACTGGTGTTGCAGATGTGGGCAAACGGAGGCCTCGGGAGCGCACCAGAGATTATAAGTAAGCAAATCTTGCACGTTTGTAGAAGGCGCGAAAGCCTGCCAGCTGCAGGACAACGAACGCGAGGGGCAGTGTGGGAACGCTGGCATGATCAGCGGCGTCGGAGCCAGCTGTGGAATACGAACGCACGAGCGCGTCTCTGATCACGTGACGTGTGCAATCAGGCACGCACTAGGCATACGTCTAGTACACCAGAACCATGGCTTAAGGGAAGCGTGCCCGTCTCGCACCGCGGAGGTTCAAGTTCGATTCCCACCCAGACAAAATGTACCAAATTTTCTTTTCATAGCCACTAATCTACTTTGTTTACAGGAACCTCCCTGAGAAATGTGACATCAACCAGCATTTTCGGACGTGTTTTTACTCTGGGGCGTCGGCCATTTTTCGTCACGGCGCAGTTTCGCCAATATCACCGCCAAGGGCGCTACCAACAAAGACACCTTAAAACCCCTATAAATGTAGCGCCATTCTTAGATCTTGCCGCCACCGCGCTCACCCCGGCGCTTCCTCCTCGCCCTCTCATAGCCGCCTCCTGTCGCCCCAGCCTCTATCCCTTCTTTCGCTCCCACTTACCCCTCCCCGTTGGCGCTGAGCCGTGCTCCCTCAAGGGCTGCAGAAGATAGCGCCAACCTTTCCCTTTCCCTCAAGAACCACTTATCATCATCCTCCTCCGCTCCCCCATTGGCCAATCCGTGTCACGTGGAAGTTCGCGTCGCGCTTTTGTATATTTTTTTTTCTTTCCAGCGCGCTCTGACTGCCATTATCGGGCCTGTGCGACGAAAGTGCTGTACGCACAAACGGATCAAACGTGTTAGGGACAAGAACTTCGTTGTGATGGCATGCTGCTGCGCCTTAAGTTGGCGCAACCGACAAGGCGAGGGCAAAAGGCTTTTTCTTGTTTACCATCCGGCGTGCGCAAACGCTTGCTGCACACTTGATATTTGCGCCGTCTCGCATCGTCGCGTTGCTACTTCCAAAACGGCATTATTAAGACCAGTTACTGATGGCGAAGCAAAATCGCGCCTCAAAAACGTCTCCGCAGGGCGCGATGGAAGTTTTCCTCGGATTTCCTCTGGTAGCGCGTTAGCTGTCGTCTGCCACGGCAGGCCCGACGCAGGCGGCGCCACTGTCGATATCGCGCCTCGATCGCGCTGGTCGCGCCGAGCCATAGCCTCCTCTATACTTTTCGTGCCCGCGCGTTGGCGCGGAATACACAGGCGCCGTCCGTCCCTCATAGTTCGGGAGCTTGCCGCTAGAAGCCGCCCCGATCCCACAATAACAGCAGACGACGTGGCCTATGTGCACGCTTGCATTGGTGATCGTCTAGAAACGTCTTCATGGCATTAGACTATGCGTATACGCTAAATAGGGTGCACACAAAATTTTTAACACAAACACTGTATGCGGAATGCAATGCGAACTTTTATATTTGATTTCGCGCTCATAGCTTGAGCACTTTTCGTGACAACGGTTTGGCGTGGAAATCTTTCGCAAAGTCGTGTTTTTCAGTCACGCTCGTCGCGAAGTTCACAAAGAGTGGACGGAGAAACTTCATAAACACAACATCCAAGAGTTTTTCATGATGGCCTGGGGCTGAGCACTTGAGTTGTTCACGTTTCTGAAGTACTTTCGCGGCGTTGTCAACGGCAGCCTTTAGTGGCGGCTTCATCTTTCTCGCTTTTGCGAGGAAAACTTCCACGTACTTCTTTAGCGAATGCAGAACCATTACAAGCTCAGCAGACGGATAGAGGAGTCCACCTCTGTCCTGGTGCCTAATTAAGGCATCCGATGGCGTAGAAGTGTTTGGTTTCGTTACTAGAGTGAAGCATTCATCACAGGAAATGGTATCGTGGATTTTTCGTGCGATATATCCACCAACCATTGCTAGTGCAGCAACATCTGGTGTTGGGAGCAACGTCTTCCCCCTGTCGAGATGCTCCTCGAGGGTCGTGGTACACTTCCTCAGGGCTGCATCGCTTCTTTCGGTTTGCTTTCGAGGCTGCAAATATGATGGATACTTTCGGAAGACGCTGGGCACAACGCCTTTCTTCAGTCTTCGCGTCGTGCACCCTTCTTTAAAGTCGGACGGGACGAAATAAGTGTCGGCTACAAACAGTGGAATAACAAGATGTGCTATTTGGGGTCCAGTTGTCTCTCGAGATTACCTTAAGCCACTTTGCGCGAAGTTCTTGGTCACTGGGAATTTCGTGGAATGATACTCCGGTTTCTTTCCGGCCGCTCCATGATTTGCAGTGCGGTACGCAGCAGTACGGCATTGTGCAGCATTCGGGGCGCAACCAAACTTCTGAGCTTGGACAGCCGCCTTTTCTCTTTATCGGTAGTGCTGGAGACAACAAAAATACCACTTTTAGGCATGTTGCCTTGAAACAAGCGAATTTTCTTTACGATGTAACACATTTAACAAAGAACTTACCCGAGTCGACCAAAAGTTGGAAGAAAGCGCACACTGGCACGGCTGTCTCAGTGAGTGCTGCAGTTAGCAAAGCACTTTGTGGACACGCACCACACTAGAAAGAACATCAACGGGCAAGCAGAGTTTTAGAACAAGCACGGTAAACTAATTTTGCACGCGGCGGGAAAACCGCAGCGTAGCGGTGTGCACCTGCTGTTGCAGCGAACGCCGAGTGAGCTATTATGGGACGCGAGCGCCCCTAGGGGAACGCCGAGGCGTTCAGGGGACGGCGGTGAGGGACCGACTGCGCAGGCACAAAAGTTATAGAGGAGGCTATGGCCGAGCGCAATAGTGGAACGGAGGAGGAGGGAAGTGGATGGCGCTACTTTTTATGTATAGGGGTTTTAAGACACCTAAGGCTTTCGCCTTAAAAGCAAGCGGTGCAGAATCTCCAGGGCACCCAAGGGGCAAGCCGAGGGATGAAAGCTGGAAGCAGGGCGGGCAGTGTGTGGGTTGGGGCCGCCGAGGCCTATCTTGGCCTAAATTGGCCTATCTTGTACCCCTGGCACGCGGTCCTCTGCGAGCCCCAACCCATGCATGGGTTGGGGCTCGCAAAGTTGTTGAACCTTGCTGTTTTATCTGCCGTATAAACTTGTGAACATTCGCTTACTAACTAGATTAACAAGCGCGCGCACAAGCAAACACGAACACATGTCGCTCAATGACCGCGGACACTCGCTGTCAAAACGCGGGCGAATTACCCTTCGTGTTGCATCTCGCTTCAACGTGAACTAAGCGGTGAGAACACAGCGCACACGAAGCCATCAGCCCTCGGCCCGCCTAAAGTCCCTTTAGGCCCACCTAGACTCTTGTACCCACCGCTGATCGCTTTCAAGATTAATTAGGCCGCGCTCAGCCGCGCCCACGGTGTTGCCTCTTGGCCGCGCCATACGGAGCCGCCGCCAGAGTAGAACGCTGCGCGCTCCGAAGGTAGAGTGACTAAAAGCCGCTTGCAACACCGTTGTGCAACTAAAATCTTTCGTGGTTCTGCGCAACGAAACGTTGGCCAGGATCGAACGTAATGCTATCATACAAACGGAAGTGCGGAAGTACTAGCACAGAACACCCATACAAACGCGATCGTACGTGCAGTTGGTTCCCTTCACGGTGGTTCCCTTGGTACCAACGCCTCCTATAAAGTCTTTATAGGAGGCGTTGACAGTACCGACAGTACATACGTACTGCGCCTGGTACGTGCGAACGGTGCGACCACGTCGTCTGCTTCATTTGGCGGAATCTTGTGGCGCATCGGTCAACGCTGATGCAGTTGCCATGGTGGGGAAGATGGCGGAAGACGTCAAGGAAGCGGGAGCAGCTCCAAGTAGCTCGTCGAATCGAAATGACAGCTCAGCACTACCGCGACTTGCTGCGTGCGAGAATCTCTCGAACTGGATTCACTGCTTATGTGTTGTCGCCTTTGACCTGGAGTTGGGCCAGGCGATGGAGGTAGCGTTTCTCCGCGGCTCGCTCCGGATTGCCGGAGCAACCACTGATGCGTCTGCTTTCGCATGTTCTCTTTATTCCTCGCTTTTCACTATCAGAAAGATCGCGAAGTTGTGCTCCGTTCTTCTGACCCCGCGGTATTGTGCTGGTGGTGACGAGTGTGATGTGCACTTGATTTCAGATGGTGCTTCCGAGCGATGCGCAACTTTCCGAAAAAGAGGTAAGGGAGTCGTAATCTAATTAAACTCTATCGAAAACATAAAGAAGCAGTAATATGGCGAAATACATTTACTATTTACGATATCCTCTTGTATCTGCCGCAACTAAGTCGTCACGTCGCAATCTGCGTGACAAGTGTCACTTCTTAATTGACGTTTCATCCTTGCTTTATTGGAGGAGAGAAATCTCCTTTCTGAACATATCTGGCTTACTTTTCGAGTTTCGTTATTTTTTGTGAAACACGTGTTAGTGTCGTGTGTGTGTGTGTGTGTGCGTGTGTGTGTGTGTACGCGCGCGCCTGCGTAAGCGTGCATGGTTATATGTATTTCATTCGCGGATGACGTATCATGTCATAACGCCTGCCTCGTGAAATATTAATCTTTGGAGAACTCGATCGTCTAAAGGCATTAGTCTAAATTAGTGCAAGTTATGCCGTGCGGTGAAATTCGGAGATTACAATTTAAGGGCAAGTGCTTCACTGCAGTTTGTCTTGCACTTCACCTGCGTTTAATTAGGCGGTAGGAGTAATAGTTGCTTAGGTGCTGATGATTGTAATTTTGAATAAGTACATTTGGGGTGAAAGTTTGTTGGGCGCTGTAAAGGAGAAGTTCATATCGAAGTTCAACTCGTTGCAAAAACAAATTTTGCGATGCAAATATTGCAAGCAACTTAGTTGTGACTTCTTGTGTTCAACTCTTGTTATAGAGAGCAATAAGGCTGGTTTTATTTGATTACTTGAATCATGCAGAAGCGTGCAACCTCGTGCAGTGTATATACATCACAAAGATCAAAACATTACTTTCATGCAATTTTATGTTTATGCAATGCACCCTTCTCACGCTATGCTGAAATGAAAATGCCAGATCAGGCGGATGCAAAGTGCGAGATCTCTATGTAGCAATTGCTATGAGGCAGAGGCAGTGCGTGATGCTTGTCGACTGAACAATGGTGATTAGAGAAATACGCACTGACTCACGTCTAGCTACATTTAAGGATTCTGGTACCTCTTGTGTCACAGAGGCCACTCTGGAGGATGGGTCAAGGTGCGCCAAATACCCAGTGGCACCTGCGCAATGGGGTAGCCCAATTATAAGAGTATTAAGATGTCTGCATGCTTTACAGATACCTATGAGTCAATATATAAAGGTACAAATTTTATGTTGCGATTTATTCTTTGATTACACGCAAGACAGGTGCACTCACTGGCACTAGGTAATTTGTGGATTAACATTCAGTGCTTTGGCCAGTTTGCTGGAGCTTGCATCGAGCACACATAACATTATAACAGGGGTGGGCGAATATTCCAAGTTTCGAATGTGGATTAAACACACTAACTATTCATATTCAAAATAGGACTATTTGGTGTTTTTGATTATTCGAAACTAAGCAAATGTTTCGCAACAGTGGAATGTTGGAAGTCTGGTTACTGCTCTGCGTCTGCTAAACGAAGTGTCGAAAATTATCAGAAACAATATACTGACAAAAATTTTCAAAGCAATGCAGAAACAAAATGAGTAATGCAAGCATTGTTTTCGGTGTCGTGGCAGAAGCCGAGATGACTGCCAGTGAATTTTGCATGTAATCCATTGTACAGTGTTTTGGGCAGTTTACCCATGTAGCAGTTTCATATTTTACGCTGCAACCTGTGGTGCTTTCCTAGCAATAGCCCTTTTAAAGGGACAGACAACCGCTCAGATCATGAATCGAGATAACCCCACTGATGGAAAAATTGCTGATCGTGCTGTTTAAAATGAGCAATGTTTTTCTCATTAAACATGAATTTGTTTTTAATTCTTTATTAAAAGTCGCGAAAAATGACCTTTGGCGCCCCACGCGGCAAAAACATGAAGATGCATAAGAGGTCTACCACGTGAACTTCTATCAGTGTATGCAGATCCTGGTCTTATTATTAGTATTGAAATTCATTACAATTTTTAACAGAGAAGCTGTTTAAGCCAGCCGTAATTTGTGGTGCATATCAAGAAACTACCAGGAAAGAAAATGAAATAAACTTTCTTGCCGAGGTGGGTTTCGAACCCGTGTACCACCGGTCCTAAAGCGAGCGTTGTAACCTTTAGGCTATACAGCCACGCTTCCAGAACATGCATTCATGCGAACCATGTGATTGCGTTCGAGCATCGTTGTTTTCGTTCATAGCTGGCACGTTTGTACGCTCTGTGAGGTGAAGAGGTTTTGCACGCTATGAGAGAGAGAGAGAGACGCGTTCACGGAGCAGGTCTCCTGGAACGTGGTGTCGGATTTGGAACGCGGTGTCGGTGTTGCAAGCTGCGCTGTGCAACGCACAGTGACGGCCGTAAGTCCGAGACATGCGAAAAGAAATTATCATAATGAGTAAAATAAGGTGGAAAAGTTCGCGCGCACTTGCGGAAAATGCTCTGCTACGATCGCCCAGCTTCGCTGTTTCAAGCGTTGTGCGGCTGAGTGCAAGGTTATTTCTTTTATAAGTTTTTTCTAACTTACAGTGTGCGGATAGGACTTCGTTTGTAGTGAGTAGAAAAGTGGCGCTGTCATAGAGGAATGAGCGCTGCAATTCGCCTTCGTTTTCTATGACTTAGCTTGGCTCATCTATCGACAGAATAGTGATGACGGGGGTCATTCAGCCATGGCATAGGCGTGTACTTGTGGAAGAACGCGGTACAAATATAAGCAAGGTCTGTACGTCAATGCAGCCGTATGGCACCAGCTTTTATTTTCAAGAGTGGTTGAAAGCAGAACGATGGGTAGCTTTCACAATTTGCGAGGCGGGCTATTGGCATCGCTCCCACCTCTCAGCATTCCTGGAGGAGGGACTCCTACTTTTTTAGAGGCTGCTCAGATCGAAAAATTCTGCTTACAAAATATCCACATGCTTTTTGAAGTAACCGCCGCAGGTGTAAACACTACCGAGGGTGAGCTTTCTGTTGCGCCATAAAAAACTTGGTCCATAAAAATCGGTCGTCAGTCCCTTTAACTGTGACTGCAGCACTCAAGTCCTTCAGCAGCGTTTCTTTTTCTTTGCCACAACTTCTGATCTTTTTTCAGCAACAATTTATTTAGCGTTTTTGGAAATCTAGTAGCCAATTCTTTCTTGGAAAGCTTGTTTGCAACCAGGCTCTAAAGTTGTTGAGAAGCTATTCATGTAGTCTTTTTAATGATAATGCGTGATATTGGGTTTAATACTGATCCTTTGCCCCTGATAGTTAGCTGTCTTTATTGCACTAGTCAGTACATGTGTGGTACCTCATTATACCAAAATAAATATTCCTTCTGTAAACATATGCATCTGCGTTTGACTATTCAATATTTACTATTCGTGTTCGATTAGTTTTTGATAAAGTTGATATTCACCCACCTCTAATTTATATATACATATATATCTGGTGAGGTACAGACCGAGGAGCCACTAAAGATCCCAGAAGGGTATCTAAAGAAAGTTGTGTGTTAAAAAGGGAAACACATCAACGAAATACATCTCTGACACTGGGTTTCTGAAACAATGGCAATTCCTGCTGCTCAAACAGGTTATCAAGACAATGATGTATATGCGCTTAAAGACGTGGACGATAGGTGAAGACGAGACACACGCGCTGTGTGTGTCTCGTGTTCACCTATTGCCCACGCCTTTTAAGCGCATTTACATCATCATTATGCTAAACCAACTCGCCCAACAAAGTGTACTGACCAAGGTTATCAAGAGACATAAGCACACGGTATGCATTTGTGTGCATGAATGTGAAAGGATACTGCAGGAAGGAAAGAGTATGAAATATTTTCTACAACTAGACCAAGTTCCTCTTGCGAGTTATGTTCTATTAGTAAGGTGGTATAAAGGCAAGACCCTCACACACACACCACCAAAAACAGTACCTTGAACTACACTTGGGATGATATGCAAGGCACTGGTTGTAAGTGGGAAGGATTAAAAATGGGAAACCACAATTACCAAGCATTTAGTTCTGAGGTATGGGACATTATGAGACTGAATATATCGCAGAGTGTAGATCGCAAGTATGGCTCATTATAATGATTAACCAAGTCGAGAAAAAAGCCTCAAGTTTGTATTTTCGTTAGCTTTCACATGTAAAAAATATTTTGTATATCTTGCCTGTTTGTTCTTGCTTAATGCTTATTTTAAAATTATTAAAGAGAAACAGAGTGCCAACCAAATTTGGATTTAAAAAAGAGCTCACAGCATTGTTATTTAAAAAATCTTTAAAATGTGGGTGCTGTATTTCATTTGCAGTGATCTTTCTCAGACCATGTAGCATTGTTGCACTCTCAGTCTAAACATTGGGGGGGGGGGGGAACAAGAAGACAGAAAATAACTTGAAGAGCTCATCACATTATCACTTTACTAAAACGACCTTTTTATTTTTTTTTTCAAAGCAGACATCATGCTAAAACAATCAAAAACACTCTTATTTGGAATTAAGCTGCCTCTCCAGATGCATTTAGTCTTTGTGCTACTGGTCACACAAAGTTGTGGGAAGAAAAAAAAGCTATCCAGAAATATTTTATCACTGTTGAAGTACTTTATATGTCTAAGAAAAACAAATAAGAAAATGTTTAATTTTGAAGGGCTAGCCTTTATTGAAATATTTGCTTGTACAATTCGACCTGAATACAATAAACCCAGATAAAGTGAATTATTCTCTATATTGAACACACAAAACTTGCTGACCATACTCGTAGAACACAAATCCCTCATAACGCACTTGACATTGGGTATACCTTACTTGAGGCGAACGCAGCCAGCACAACAAAGCCATAAAGGGAAGTGGACGCAGTGAAACAGTTCAAGGCGCAGGCACAAATTTCTGCCTACAAGGCAGCAATTTCAGGTCTTCAGTAAACCTAGCACATTAGACAATGACGACAGGGAAGGACATGCGTGCTGGGAAAAACATGTACTATTATGCAGCACCAACTAGCCCAGTGCCCACCCTTGGAGAACTTCAGTTTATTTTTCTTGACTTTTTTTTTTCTTCACTGGAGATAAATTTGTATATGCGAGTTTGGGTATATCGAGTTATATCAAACAATTTTTTGCCCCTTTCGAAAGGCTCCCTTTGTGTTGATCACGAGGCTTTGTGGAAAGGCTGACTCACTGTAAAGCTTGACATTTTAATAATTAGCATTAGTTGTTACCTTGGTAGTGAGGTTGAGTTGATTGATTCTGTTTGGGACTGTGGCTGGGAGCCAAACCGCCAGCTGATGGTCAGGAACAAAATGCCATAGCCGCTGAGCCACCACACAGTGTATGAGACTGAGTTAAACTAAGTGCGTGTGAATATTTCAGGTTTAAAATACAAATAAAAAATAACCTTTGCTATTCAATGCATATTTGATTGGAGAGTTATTGGATTTTTGTTTGAGTGAAACAATGGGGGACAAATATGAGTATGTTGTGAAGACTCCAAGGAGAGAGAGAAATACGACTGGGCAAGGACTGCTGTCAATATATATGTATATATTTATGACCTCTGCATGCAAGTGGCAATGTTTCCATCCCTAATGAATGTTGTAAATTATTAGAAGAGTTTATTGCTTTGTTTCTTCATGAGTCATTAGCACTGCCTGCTGGAAAGAGAAGCAGCACTAAGACGCATCTCATTCATGTACATTTTGCACACCATTCATAAAAGACTGCTGAAGGGGTCACTGA
>NW_023605688.1:0-60001 GCF_013339745.2 Dermacentor silvarum
ATATATTCCTGACGAAATATACAGCACGATGACAGTCGTAAAAGACATACCGAATTAATTTTGCGCTTTTAGCGTCATGCAACCTGTCAAATATATATATGGCTGTTCGTATTCGCAATGATATCTTCAATTGCTGGTTGAAGCGTGACAATTTCTTAAATCTGCGGCGGCTTCATTTATCAAATGTATTTCTCGTGTCAGAAATCCTTATAGGACATGGGGATGTTGTGTAAGTAAAAGTTCTGGGGGCGGCTACCTGGTATTTCAAAGGATCATCGCAACCTCCAGCCATGATCGAGCAGCCGTGATCCAGCGCCGGTCATAATGTACATGCGGGAGTTTGCTAAGTTTCATCACTATATTGCGAAAAAGTGAAAACTATATAGTCATGTTATTGAAGAAATATATCACACTGAGACGTAAATTTGGCTTAGTCTGAATAAGCGTGATGTTAATCAGTGCACGAAGAAAGTTGGCTTTCTTGACATGGTTGTCATAAATATCGTTGTGGTAGTTGTGTCTTCCGCGTTGCTGTGGCGCATGTGCACCCGTTTCTGTGTATCTGGCATATCGTGCTAATATAAACTGGGCAGTAGCACCCCCGCGCTTTGTTATGTTCCTCTTACTTTGTTCATCCGAATCGACGCTAAGCATGGCCGTCGTTTATGACGAGGACCGACTAACTCTACTTCACGTTCTCGTTGAAACGCTATCTTGTATTCGTGAAAATCGTAGGAAAAGGCATGTGCATAGAATTCAGTGGTTCTTCCAGTTGCTCCAAACTCGGTAGAAAAAAAGTCCACGTTTCGAGCACAATCAGTCATCACTCCGAATGTGCGATCAAGGAAGGGAGGTGGAAGTAACTTTTTTTTAAATTATGGGGTTTTGCGTGACCAAACCACCATCTGATTATGAGGAACGCTGTAGTAGGGGACTCCGGATTAATTTGGACCACCTGTGGTTCCTTAACATGCACCTAAATCTAAGTACACGGGTGTTTTCGGCATTTCACCCCCATCGAAATGCGGCCGCCGTGGCCGGCATTCGATCCCCCGACCTCGTGCTCAGCAGCCCAACACGAAGTAACTTCGAAATCAACACATTTTCATTCATTGCCGCGCTTGAAGGACGCCGGAAGAGCGAAACTAGATGGCGCGACACTTGACGATAACCATAGTAGGACGCAGCTGCGTTTGCGTCGCCATTGTAATGGCTGATAGCGTAGCCGCCAACTTCATAACACTGCACCGAACCGCGGAGACCCAGTTGTAGCTGGCCAATATCGCTGGGGGCCCTGTCGGCCTCTTCTGCTTCCCTCCTTGGTCCGGCCGCTGTTATTGCGTATAAGGGCACGTGCCACATCTTCACCTTTCTGCTGTTTGCTCGGGACGAGACTCCCGGCGACGAACGTCTCTTTGTGTTGACATCGGCCCCATCGCGCCAGCTGACCACCATCCGCCAAAGGAAGCATATACTGAGGCACCAACCAACCCACGTGCGTGCGTTACGAAGACTGCGGCTTCTCTGCACTGTATGTGCGCGCGACTCAAAGCGTGTGCACTTATCTCTGGGCAACAGGACTCGCGACCGGGCAGTCTGGCGGCTCGCGAATAGAACTTGACGTTTGCGTACGTGCGTGCGTCTGTTTAGTCTGGCGTTTCCGTGGCTCATCGTCCGCATCGGTGACCACGAGCTGTCAACGTTACCTCCTGCTGCCGACAGTGCTCGCTCGCGCCCGGTCTCTTTTATTTTGCCGGTCACGTGTCACACTGCGCACACAGACGGCGCCGAGTGATTGTCAGCGCGTCATTGCGGCCGTCATCGACCTTGCGCTGCGGGGGAGGTCGGGATGAGCGTGGCAGTGAACGCGTCTTTTCATTCCGAGAGCCTCCTCATCGCCTCGTTCTTTGACGGTTCGCTGCCGGAATTTCTGATTGCCCGCCGGTCGATGCGTGTGGGTGAAAGGAACTGGACAGCCAATATGTCGGAAGAGGCCGGACTGAGCACACCTTATGGTTCTCCTTTTACGACGCGCACAAAAGTAACCCGAATTATTTTGTCGCGCGTGTTCGCATTAAAACGAACGTGACAACAGTGCAAATGATAGCAAAAGCAACCATGAATACAATGTGGTGGCGGTAACGTTCTAAGTTCAGAACACAAACGTGCGAACAATTCATAAACGAATTGTTATAGTCACATGTGGAAAGGATGTGCGAAACGTCTTAGACGTGCTGAACGTTGGGCGAGTGGGTGTTACATACTGGCGAAGTGCGCGAGATAAACAAGGGGAAGAGAGAGAGATACGACGCGAGTGCCGGGTCAGTATTTTGTAGCGATGTGTTATGCTTTATTCTATACTAGTCTTATCATCCACCGCTCACGGTCAGCTCATCCCGTTGATAACGTGAGCGGACTGTCGCTCTGACCACTGACCAAGCGAGAAAAGCGCGAAAAGGCATTAGCATCGGAAGGGAATCGCTACAAAATACCGGCTCAGACTAGGAACTGTAGTTTATTGTCAAAAACACAACTTATTGCACAAACACGCGCAAAAATGCCTAAACACTAGCGGGTAAATGTTCAATTTCTAACTTATGCAGCATCACATATGGTCTCGAAATGCACACGTCACCGGACATGTGAATGACGAACGCATCAGCAATCTCCCACGCAGTCTTATCTTTGTACCTAGACAACGTCTTAGCATTAGCCAAACCGGACGGCGTTTGAATAACGGCTTAATGGACCGCAGAACATCTTTAAAAGGGCAGCTGTCGTCTAATTTTTGGCTACATTGCAAAGAATACAAATGCAAACCGTCCCTGAATGATACAAGATACTGTCGAGATACAAATATAAGACTGGGTGGGAGCGTTCTTTATTCACGAGTCCGGTGACATGTGCGTTACGAGGCCGTCTGTGAAGTTAGACTTTGCTTATTAAATCTAATCTAAGCATCAACAATTCTCAACACACCATCCTACACGCATTCGAGAGAGGACGGCTCAATCATACGAAAAGCACAAACACACACATTACTCACACCATACTATACGAATTATATTAACAGGGACCCAGGCTCCCCCACTTGTAAACAGTGCGGGGCCTATCCATCAAATAAACACATCTTGTGGGAGTGCCCTGCTAACGCCATGTTCAAAAACACCATACTTTCCAGATTACCACACAACCAGCTTCCTGGCAGCTGGGAGGAGTGGACCACCCCCCACGAAGGTTTGAAAAACTATGGTGGCCGCTTCTGGTGCAGCACGTCAAGAACGTGCTGGGCCAGGAGGCATGAGCCTACCAGGAGGCCCGGACTTGGGCTTTAGTTCGTGCTAATAATAGTTCGGTGTTAATAAATGTTATTTCTCTCTCTCTCTCTTTCTCTCTCTAAGCTTTTACCCGTTTTTGTGTTATATATGTGTTTCTGAGAACCAACCACATGCGATTGCTAGTCATCGCTAGTGTCGTGTTTCTTTCTCGACACTTTTTTATCCCGCTATTCCTTGTCAGTTAAGCGTCTGCGGTGAAAAGAGGCATGTAAACACAAAACAAAGGATGGGGAAGTTGCGACTGCCTGTAGATTGCAGAGATAGGCTCGGATGCACTTTGGGTGATGGGATATAAGGGTCAGGGATTTATGACTAACCATTACAAGTCTTTGATATCAGATCGTTCATGTTGCGGTTAAACTCAATAAGTTTACATCGACTGGTATTGTCAGAGGAAAGTCTCATTACTTGACTGATGCATTGCGGTTTGGTCGATGGTTTGCTTCACGTCGCCCAGAGGGACGACAGTGCATATTCTAGCCGCTATACTTGAATATATATGGCATGACCCGCTTTCAGCATTGTACTTTTTTTAAATGTTCTCAAAGGCGTCACACTCCCGCCACTCCCACTCTTGCAACTTTACTGCGTATTCTTGAGTCTAGCTATTGTTGAGTGGTATGATGATGATGATGCGGATGATTCATTGGCTTCCCCTTTGGAACGGGACGGTGACAGTCACCTAGCGTGCTTGATCGGGTATATGCTACAAATGATTTTAATCCTAGAAATTTGGTATACATCTTATTCTTTTTTCCTTCAAAACGTCTCTATCTACCTCGTATACGCTACCTATGCCTATAACAATTCCGGTCGAATCAATCTCTTCCCTGCTTTTCGTCCACCAATACATTGAACGTCTCTTATCTCAGCTGCTGACAGGTTGATGCTTCCGTCCACTTTAAACCCAAGAGCTGCTGGACCGTCTACGTTTCATCGGTGTGTCACTGGGTGAATCCCCTCGCGTTCCAGTTAGATGGGCTGAGTGGTCTCCGGATTTTTGCTGCAGCATGCACATGCCTCTTGTTGCGAATACTTGCTGCGGTATGTTTTTGTCCTTAGGCAAGTAGCTTGAGTCTGAAATAGCAAGACATGGCCCGTTGTGTTAACGTATACAGATATTCCCTTATACTTTCCTTTTTTTTTCTATTCTTGTAAATTTCCGTGGTCTTCGTTTGCATTTCTCTGTTTCTCTCACTTTTTCTTATTTAAGCTTTCAATTGCACTGCCTACTTTCTTGACTTCCTGTATTCTGTTTCCACGCTTTTCAGGTAGAGATACTTGTGCACTTCAGCCAACCATTTATTTGGATCCATATCCCCCATATTTATTAAAATAATTTTTCTCTGTACTTCTCTGTCTCAAAAGAGGCCCAATCCATGTCACCCTGCACTGCCTCATTTGTGGTTTTACCGTGGGGTCCCAAAGACAACCGGCCCACTGATCTTTGGCTAACTTCCAACCCTGACACGATATCCGATTTCAAGCATAGAATGACATTTACGAACGTTAGCGCTGGCACCATTACTCCTTTCCAGAGTCCACGCACCACCTCATACTTATTGTGGCCCCACGGTGCTCTGTGTGTAATTATTGCTGTATTATACTTCCCATTTACTTTAAAATTATCTTGGTGGTTGCTTGAGTAATTCTTTCCCTTGTTTATGTGTACCCCGAGGTACTTATATTGCCTGACTATGAGTATGACTTGCTATTAAATTGACACCACATAATTACTCGTCTCTCCATTAAAGATCGTTTTTCCTGATTTCTCTGTGCTAAACTTAAGGCCAAGATTTGTCGCTGCGTTGCCACAGATATTCGCCAGTATCTCTAAATCTTTTCCATTGTCCGCTAGTAGCACAATGTCGTCTGCACACATCAGTCCAGGGACCTTCTGCTGCACCATTTGCCCATTACGCACGTAGGATAAATCACCCTAATTCGTTGTTTTCCAGTCGTGTTTTTATGCCCTAGCAGAAAGCGTGAACAACAATAGAGGCAGAATACATCCTTGCTGTAGTCCATGGTTAACTTGCACCACTTCATTAGATTTTCAGAGTTCCTATAGAAACTGCAATTGGTTGCCTCTCTATATATCTTGGTTGTCCCTCAGCATCTCCACGAAATCCTCGTCTATGCATTCGTGTTTGACAACGTCCTATAACAATTCCCTGCGTACGTTGTCGTAGACTTTAATATCTAGGAATACTATGGATAAATGTCTATACTGAGTTACCGAAATATTTTTGCGCGGAGTTAGTATAAACACATCGTCTAAGCGCCCGCCTGCGATAAACCATTCTTTAGTTCCCCCAGTACATCATCTTTATCCCCCCACTTCGACAGTTCTAATTTAATGCCTTGCATTGCTGTTCTATACTTATATCACCGACGCTACTGTAACTGGCATGTGCAAACTCGTCGAACTAGCCCAACGCCTCGCCGTTTTGGAGCGCTTTATCAGTACGACAAGCACTGCATCGCATTGGGATGAAGCGAGATCTGACCTGATGGCACCACGAAGAACTGAATAAGACTCTGAAACAGCAGGATTAGGGTTGCAATGCCCGACCATGACAATACTCCGTGCACGTTTCCGCCAAACAAGCAGTGACGCGCCGATTTAGGGGCAGCACGTCTTCCCTGCTCCTCTTATCATCTGTGCCGACGTGGCCTCTTCAAACCTCTTGTTGAACGATACTCGAGATACGCAGCTGCAGACATGAAGTGCAACGTTGTGGAGGCTAGAGATACTTTTGCAGTGGATGCGTTCGAACTTTATTTATAAACAGTGTGCACGGAACGCGCAGTGAAGCATTGATGGAACCCGCGAAGTGACAAATTTTCGTGACCCAAGTTCGTGCATAGTTTCCACAGCGTTGCACCTGATGTCTGAGACAGAGTATAGGCGTGCGTGCATCCGTGTCAATGACGCCTTCTTTAGCTCTGAGCCCACGCTTTCTTGCTATAGAGTGAAAGTGCCAGTGAAATCGTGGCTGTGCCCGCCTGTCGACGCAACTAGCGAGCACAGTCCATAGCATTGAACAATTAAGTGTCGCCTGTGGAAACGTATACTTTCTCGCAGACTGGTTCAGTCAAACGTAGTTCCGGTAGATTAGCTGTTGGAAACAGGCGAGAGGGGTCTACGGAAGCATACGATGTCGATCCTGGGGATGTTCGCCTAGGCCATCCTTCGTTCCCTTGAAATTCTTGCCACTACTGTTTTTACAAGTGCTCTCGACGAAACCACTGGGCTAGAGTGACGCAGGTAGAGTTGCCAAAAGGGAATGGACTTGTATGCACGCACTTCCGTCTCCTCCTATGACCACCACCATTTGACATTCATTTTCTTCGTCGTCCTTTTTCCGCAGTGTACAGTAACAGGTCAGAGCAAACTATGGTTCAGGCCGACCTCTCCGCCTGTCTGTAAATAAATCTCCCTCTATCCGTCTCCCTCTCTCATTAAAACCCACGTTTTTGGTGGATATTGCTACGGTTACAATTATTCTGGCGCTCTGTTTTTATTTTTACCCAGGGTTGGCCCGCAGTACGAACAAGCAAAGGATCTGAAGTTGAAAGCGCTCCTGCTTTTGTTATTGTTTGGTTCACTCCCTCGTTACGGCCTCTCTTGATCACATCAGCACCAGGTGGTGCCGTGGCGGGCAGCGATTGCAGTTGGGCAGGGCGACGTCCTTTGAATTTCGGGATAGGTGGGACAAACGTGAGGGGAAAGCATCACGGCTGTGCCATCGACTCCGCCGTTGGTTAAGTTACCCTTTTAACTGGCGATGTTTGTTTGTTTTCATAGGGAGACAAATATCATGATGAAAGCTTAAGAAAAAAAAAACGCCTGAAGTAACTTTACGAGACTAGCTTTACACAGCACAGGAGCAGGAACAGCAGTAGTAGACTTTATTTATAAAAAATTGCGGCAGAACCTATCTCCCGGTGATTGTCGGCGGCAATCCGTTTTACTAACAGGGTAGCAACAGGGTAAAGGTATCAAGTACTACTACTTTTTTCCTGAGTTACTACCCCAATATCCTTTGGCTAGGTGCCCAGCGTCATTTCCTGCTCCGTTCGACCTTCCGTTTTGCGTCCCAGAAAATGCGTAGCGCCATCTAGGATTGAATAGGTGAACTTCTTTCAAGGCGAACGAACCTGCGACGTGATATTTCGTCAGCCAGCATGAGAGTGATGATTTGTACAAATATTTGCCTAAAATTTGTCATTCTGGCTTCAAACGACTTTGTAAACACATCATTTTAACCAATGTACTGTTTTATAAGTATTTAATCAAACGCCATCAACATTGTCCGACGGCAGGATTCGAACAAACGACGTTTAGTAAAGATGTCCGATATTGAAACCCTTAGAAATGGACGCACGCATCGACAAGCGGCACAAAACATCCATAAGAATTTCTGGCGAGCAAGCGAGAGCATTGAGACGCTCGCCGCATTTCAATTTGGCCTTACCGAGGTGCAGTTAGAACGCAGGCGAGAGCTTGCGCGGGAAGGAACGCGCGGAAAACGCAAGCAACCAGAGAATTTTAACTGCAACAGCAGGGAGGAGCTTCTGAAGAGGACGTAGGCGAGAGTGTCGGCGAGCAAATTATGCGAGAAAAAAAAACGCACTAGAATAACAAGTCTTTAATTTACCAAACACAAGAGCGTTGTTAGAACATCCGAGGACACTTAACCACTTTTTATGAATTGGCTTGTCCAGGCCGGCTGTCAGTCTGTCACTTCTTATGAGTTGCGAATGCGAAAGCATTAATGTCTAATTGAATGCCGCTCAGTGGTCCTTCAAGTTATGAACTTTTCGCGGGCAAACGAGCGCGTTGAGACGCTCGGTTCGTTTTGATGTGGACTTACCGAGCCGCAGTTAGAACGTAGGCGAGAGCTTGTGTGGACAAGGAACGCGCCGATAACACAGGCTTCCAAGAGGGAGCGTGAGGGTGACGTAGCCTCGCTCTGATGCCCTCTCCCCTCACGCAACACCTGGCACACTGTTTCGCGCGCTCTGCTCCGCTGAGGAGCGCTCGTGCCGTGGCACCCCAACCAATGGGAATTTAGGCTGCAACCATAGAGACAGGAATTCAACAAGAGGGGACACTGCCATAGGGTCCAGCGGCCGAATTGACTGCAGCGTGCCAAGCGGTCGGCGTCAATCACTTCCGGTTTCGGTTTTGGGCGCGCGTATTTTGAACGCAAGCTAACACGCCGGCTGCGCCCCCCCCCCATCCCCCCCCCTTTTTTTTTGCTCTTCGTGCAGAACCAGTTTATTATTTATTAAAAATGATGGCGAACGATCTCGTAAAGTCCCATCGAATCTGTGCCACGTGCGAGACCTTTTGTGCAATGAGGAAATATTTATTTTGCTGTATGTAAAAGGTCGTTCCGCGCTTTTTGTGCGTTTATCCAACGTTGTGACCCCCACAGGTAAGGCAGTAGTTCATGTATGAAGTGAAGACGACGAAGTGATTCTATAGCTGAACGCTTGCACGGTTGTCTGCGTTTTCGCTTTGTTTCGTTGCAATCTCTGGGAGCTGCCGCTCCCTCGTTGCGGTAATGGACGAAGATACTTCCGAGGACCTTCCTGGCGCGCAGCCGTCAGGCCGGCTTACGTCCAGGAAACGCGGGAGCCAGTCAAGTGACACGGACAGCGAGGCCACCGAGTTGTACTCGGACAGCTACGATTCCTCGGACGACGACTTCAAGGTTGTCATGAGCCGAAAGGCAAAAAGAAGACTGCTGCGAGCGTCATCGTCGGCAAGTGTCTCCACCGTGAAGGATACACCACAGCACTGGCCGCACACTGTGCTCTTCTTGCCCGTGGATCCCACGACCAATCTGTGGCTCCTGAACAGGCAGGTCCTTTCAACGTTACTCGAGGGTATTGCACCGAATGAGATTAAGGATGTGAGAATCAACTCACGGAAGAATGTCATGGCTGTAGACGTTTTCCATCGTAGCGCACTACAAAGCCTTCGGAATGTCACAGAAATTGACAAAGTACAAGTGCGACCACAGATTGCTACTGGCGGTAACGGCACTGTTGGCGTCATTTATGACGTCGACATTTCCATTTCGAGCGACGACTTGCCAATATTAATAAAGCCAGCAACTAAAGGCACGCTCATCGCTCATCTTACCAGACTCGGAAACACACGCTGCGTGAAGCTTGTGTTTGAGGGAGATTGCCTTCCCTCTCACGTCAAAGTTGGTCATGTCCGCCATCCAGTTCGACCATACATACCGAAGCCCCTGCAATGTCACAAGTGCTTCAAGATTGGCCACATAAAAAGCGTTTGTGCGAACAATGCCGTGTGCCCACGGTGCGCTGAGTCCCATTTGGAAGACGCCTGCCGCGCGACCGTCCTGAAGTGCCCTAATTGCGGCGGTTCCCACGAAACCTCATCGAAGGATTGCCCGCGGGTGCGGAAGGAATTCGCGGTTCTAAAGCGCATGGTTCGGGATCATTCCACACACCGCGAGGCTGCCGCTACACTTAGACGGCGACGGCATCGCCACCGCAAAGCGCAACGTAAAACCGCACAAAGCAACACAACGTCTTCCGCCACAACGGCTGCTCCATCAAGGCGTAGCGCGACCATGAAAGATGCCGCGCAAGCGAAGAAAATGTCAAGTGTCGATCATCCTGAAGAGTGGCCCGCACTTCCAAGTGCACAACCTGCCACGGAGACACCTCGAATGCCACCTCCATCGACACCCTCACCAACCACTGCTCCAACGACGACTGATGATCGCCAAGTTATAATAATGTTGTGGTCACTGATGGATGCTATGCGAGTTCTACTCAACAACATGAAAACTCCTGCGGCGCAGAGCGCGCTGCAGGTGCTGGACGTCCTGGGTCCAGTGCTTGCGGCCCTAGGGTAAAGCAATGGCCCGCCAGAAGTCATCGTTCAGAGAGGAGGTCCAGAATGCATCTGTCTTTGAATGGAACGCCAGAGGACTTAAGTCGCGTATGTCCGATTTTCGACAGTTTGTATTCGTAAATCAGTTTCCCATTATTGTCATTTGTGAGCCAAACCTGTCATATCCCATCAGACTGTCCGGGTATGAGTGCATTACGTCTTCCACCCAGGGGCAATGGAGCAAGGTTATTGTTTTCATACGCTGTGACTTGACATATGTTCATCATCCAGTGCCACCTGACACTGAAAACCAGTACGTGTGTTCGACTGTGAAGAAGAGCAAGGTCACCTTCACAATTCTGGGAGCCTACCTATCACCATCAAGTCGTCTAAACTGCGAGCGCTTACGGGAAATTTTGACAACGACTCCACAGCCATGGGTTATCACTGGGGATTTCAATGCCCACCATTACCTCTGGGGGAGCTCCAAGATTAACTCGAGGGGCAGAAGATTGGTGTCGATTGCTTCTGAACAAGAACTTTGCTTGTTAAATGACGGAAGCCCCACCTATCTGCGAGGAACGGCGTATAGTAGCTGTCTTGACCTCAGCTTTGTTTCGCGCTCCTTTAACAGAAGAGTTAAATGGTTCGCGGACTTGGAAACGCGGGGAAGTGACCACATCCCAACTTATCTCACGATTGAGGGGCTGACTAGCTCCAAGTGCTCCGGTGCCGTCCAATCCATAGACTGGCCGAAATTTAAATCAATCCTGGAAGACCGCTGTCGAGACGAGATGCCATCCAGCCTAGGGGACGCAATAAAAGGTGCCTTACAGGTTGCCACACATTCGACTCTGAAAAGCTCCAAACGCACCGAATTCGACATCGAGCTAGAGAAACTTCGTGCACTTCGACGTCGTGCGGAACGAAGATATAAGCGCACAAAGTCCATTCATGATTTGAGATTGGCCAGACGCATACAGAAGAAAATACAGCGTCGAATGAATAAGCTGGCTTCACAACGATGGGCGTCTTTCTGCGAGTCTCTGGATCCGCGAAAGCCTTTGTCTCTTATATGGAGAACTGTTCGGGGCCTCCGTGCAACCCCTGGACAGCGCCACCCATTTAATTCCCTCGCCCTTTACCTACAATGCAGCGAGATTGAAGTCGCAGAATCCTTCTGTAGGAGGATTGCCGGTGTAGCAAGTTCCACTGGAACGCAGACTCCTGACCACTCACCATCCTCACGTGATCCCCGTATGGAGTGCCCTTTTTCTCTGGACGAACTTGAAGCTGCGCTCGCTTTATGCAGGCGTTCCTCAGCCCCAGGACCAGATGGCATTACATACCGCGCTTTGTGTAACCTTGGTGAACGAGCTCGAATGGCACTCTTGCTCCTGTACAACGACTCGTGGCAGACCGGCACCGTTCCCCAGGAATGGAAATCAAGTCGCCTGATTCCGCTCCTCAAAGCTGGCAAGTCGCCTTTGGACATTTCGTCATACCGTCCGATCGCGCTTGCAAGTTGTGTAGGCAAAGTAATGGAACGGATGGTTCTAACGCGACTGGAGTGGTACCTAGAGCACTATGAAATTTACCCAGACACGTTAACAGGATTCAGGCGCGGCCGTTCGTCTATAGACAACGTTGTCGATTTGGTAACGTATGTCGAATTACAGAAGGCCTGTAAACGCTTGTCTGCTGCCTTGTTTCTAGACGTTAAAGGAGCTTACGACAACGTCACCCATGAAGCCATCCTTAAAGCGCTAGAAGTAATAGGACTTGGTGGCAAGACATACCTCTGGGTTCGCAGCTACCTACAGATGCGATCATTCTACGTGCTCACCGGGGATGGCCCGACACCCCAGTATTACAGTAGCCGCGGAGTCCCTCAAGGCGGAGTACTAAGCCCGACACTCTTTAATCTGACCCTTATTGGACTAATCGAGAACCTTCCAAGCACCGTTCGACTCTCTACCTACGCCGACGACATATGTATCTGGACGTCGGGGGTGACACGGCTTCAGCTTCGCGCTCGGCTTCAGAAGGCGGCCTCATCGACATCATGCTACCTTCGTAAACGAGGACTGGAGGTGACGTGGGAAGTGTGCGCAGTGGTGGCATTTACGCGGAAGCCAATGTCTGCATACGGCATATCAATCAACCGACAAGTGATATCGTTCAGCAAGAGTCACATGTTCTTGGGAGTTGTGATTGACAGAGATCTGTCCTGGACTCCTCACGTCAACCACGTGAAAAAGCGCCTGATGGCTATTTGTCATCTGTTCAAGTTCCTTGCAGGAAAGAACTGGGGGGTATCCACACAACCCATGTTACAGCTATACAGGGTGTTGTTTGTTGGGTTCCTCCGGTACAGCCTACCTGTTATATCCAACACCTGCAAAACTAATTTGCGTACAATTCAAAGCATTCAGGCGCAAGCTCTTAGGATATGCCTTGGAGTACCACGCAGTGCGTCAACGGCTGAAACTATCGCCATTGCTCAAGATTATTCAATCACAACGCACATCGCCGTCGAGGCAATGCGTGCACATGTCAGGCACATTGCCCGGACTCCTTGCCACCACCTCGCCGCACTCACCGTGGAAAGACCCCGCACGTCATATAGCACAACTGTCAGTGCATATCGTGCCTCGATTACATCGGGGTACGCACCTCCGGTCAGGCTGGTGTCTCCTCCATGGTGTTTGTGCCGCCCTGAAGTCCGACTTAGAATTCCAGGACTTCAGAAAAAGTCAGATTTATCACCGTCAGCACTAAAACAATTGAGCTTACTTCTGTTGTACGAGAGATACAGCAGTCACGTGCACGTCTATACGGATGGATCGACTACATCGACCAGCTCTGGCGGTGCTGTGTTTATACCGACGAGAGGACTAACAATCCGATTCAAGACCTCACATGTCACAACGTCCACGGCTGCAGAGCTCACGGCTCTGCGCAGTGCACTTCAATTTATAGACTCAGAGAGTCCTGGTACATGGGCCGTGTTTTCCGACTCGAGACCGGCTTTACAAAGTATGCAGGCAGTTCTCCGACGTGGAGCTCATGAACAACTAACGTATGAAATTGTCAAACTTCACCACGACGTCAAACAGAAAGGCCACGAAATTATTTTCCAATGGCTACCTGGCCATTGCGGCATCAGTGGAAACGATCTCGCTGACAAAGCTGCCCGAGAGTCACATCAAGAACAACACAGCGTTCCCATTCCTCTTTCCAGGACAGACGCTGGAAGGCAGCTTCGTCACCTGGCACGCAAGCTCTCTTTAACAGAGTGGAACACCCCAAATATAAGGCGCACGAGGCTACACGAACTGAACCCTTCGCTCCAACTCCGACCTCCACCCGGGATTCACCGACGTGAGGCATCGCTTCTATACCGGCTGTGGTTGGGAGTGGCTTTCACGAAGGCGTACTGTGCTTTGATTGGAATGACCGAAAGTGCCACGTGCGACGTCTGCGGCAGCGAAGAGAACATAGAACATTTATTGTGTCACTGCGATCGATTTCAGTCGGAAAGACAAACTTTATCGAACGCATTGCGACGACTTGACGATCGACCGTTGTCCGTGCAGGTGCTCCTTGAAGACCGTCCCCATCGCTCGTCAGCCCACAAAGCTGTGAAGGCACTGTTGTCTTACTTGAGGACGACTGGCCTATGTGAACGCCTTTGAATTCCCAGGCCCTCCGCGAGCGTGCGCGAGCTCACCGTGTCCTTCCTCCCCCCTCCTCTCTCTACCTCATCTTTCTATTCCCTCTTTCCCGTCCCCCAGAGTAGGGTAGCCAACCAGACGCATTTCTGGTTAACATCCCTGCCTTCTCTTCCTCTCCTCCTCCTCCTCCTCCTCCTCCTCCTCCTCCTCCTCCTTCGTCCCTGTTTCTAGCACAGTTAAAATCTTTCCAATATGAACGTCATCCAACTAGCCTAACTTGGTGCACTTCTTGTAGGAAGTTCTCAGAGCAAGGTTAATTTCGTGGTATGTGGGCAATGGACGATCACTTGCTCTCCTGCAGGGTGAAAATTCATCTCAACCACGAGATAGGCTTGACAAGGGAACTCGTCAATGTAATTTAGGGCCTTGGAGATTGTGGGCTGCTACTTTTCTCAGGGTACACCGGGTGATACAAAAATCGGAGTCGTCTTGTACAGTTCTGGTTTTTCGCTGCCTTAACCATGGAGCATAATAATCAGGGGGATAAAGAATATGTTCAATAATTTTTATTGTGCAGCCATGTTTTTAATTAAATGCTGACACATCATGCGCTCCGTTTTTTCTGGTCATAGCATGACTTATCAAAAAAAGTGAAAACAAATCCATTGCCTAAATGTCACTATGATTTGGTTTAAATATAGCGGAAGATGTGGCATGAAACTCGCTTTTCTCACAGTCTTGTTATAGTCAGATATGATTGCTGCTGTGCGCTGCATTTATTCACCAGCCGCTCTCAGTCACAGCCACAACCTTTCCAAAGCACCACAGAGAAAAAAAATAAAGAAAAGACTAGTCCCCAATTCCTCGTTTGATTTCTTCGCCTCCTATAGGCCAAGGAGTTGCTTAACGTCACGTCAATGCCAAAAACAACATAACCAAAAAAGCGATAAACTAGTCGACGCTCGAAAGCGGTGGCAATATCTTCTGACCGTACCGATCTGTACGGCAAGGTAGCGCTTGCACGGCTCCACCACTGATTACACGGCCTGTTACCCCGAGCCACCGTCGGGAAGGAGCAAGCACGTTCACTCCCCGTTTCGTGCGGCCGCACTCTTCACGATCAATGCCGACGAAAGAAAGCACCGTCTACGAATGCTGCTTCCCGTTCTTTGCCCTTCGCGTGGAATCTGCCATAACCACCCTGGGTGGCCGAAACTGCTTCGAGAAAGCGCGTCTTTTATCGTCGGTATCGGTGCAGGCCATTGTTCTGGTACATATCTCTGCGAACGTCCGGAACCGCGGCTCGTAAAGCTTTTATGCTTCGCTGTAGGCAAGCAATTTCCCGCAGGAGCTGCAGAAAAGCGTGAGAGCAGTAGAGTGCCACAGTTCCTAGCGCCGTTTGTCACGTGAGAATGCGGCTCCTCGAAGCCGAGTGCTGCGTTCCTTGGAAGAAACGAAGTTCGCAGTTGTCCGCGTGGTATTCGAGCAGATAGATATTCGATAAAAAGCCATTTAGAGAGTTTCAGTTGGAGGTAGAGGGCGAGGATTTTGTGTTTTCTGCTTCAACCTTAAAGCTCAAGTATTACTAAAGGCTAGAGCCGTGCTTGTTACTGCAACGGCTTCTATCTTTTCTTTTTGCCGATAGATAGTTGATGAAAGATGTTGTGAGAATTCTTGACACATGGGTACAAAAGATAAAGTGTGCTTTTGTAGAGATTTCTGGTCAGTTATTTCAGGCAGTAAATTATATGACTCGTTAAACTTATTGTGTGACTAGTAGCAGGTGACGCAGTGAGAGCAACAGAGCAGAAAGTCGTGCGGCGCACCTTCAGGCATTGAGTGCTCGGTTGTGGCAACCATCTGTAAATCTCACCGTCCTTAGATATACTTTGAAAGGACAAAACCAGCTTAGGACCCAGGAAATCCTGAATCCGATAAAGGCTTTCACCAATACGAATCGCACCCTTTTGCTTATCCGCGTGTTTTCTGCTGAAATTATCTGAGCTGCTAACGGGGTCACCGGGGTGGGGTCCCCACTTATAATGCTGGGCCATACTTCCGTGTTACAAAAAAAAGGAAAGAAAGAAAAAGTGGAAGAAGAAGGAACATAGAACTCTGCGCAATAATAAATAATGGTAAATTACTCTTTAAAAATGCGTGGGTACCTTCAGAATGGAACTTGCTAAGGTATTCCGATACTTAAAAAACAGGGAGGTCGATATGATTTAGATAATATTAGACCAATTTCCCTAACATCAAACTTAGTTAAACTAATTGAACGAATTTTAAATTGTCGAATGACGACCTACATTTCTGAAAACTTAATACTTAGCCCCTGTCAAATTGGTTTTAGATCTGGGTGCTCGATTGGTGTGCGCACGTAGATTTAGAGAGTCGCATAAACTTGCTCGTCGCCGAAGGAATATTCAGCATTAGTGACCCTAGATTCTAGAAAAAGCTTATGATTCCGTGGAACATAGCATACTGATAAAGCAATTAGAGAATTACAGGTTTCCGAAATACATCACGGCGTGGTTGTCAGAATTTTTAAGGGAAAGAGAGTTCTACTGTTTTCAAACGGATGTTCATCGTCTAGGTATAAGCAACAGAGGGGAGTACCACAAGGATCAGTATTATCTCCTGTTTTATTTAATATATTTTAAGCTCCATCCCGCTGCTCCAGGACATTCATGTGTACGTTTATGCTGATGACATCGCTTTTTTGCATCGAATGCTGATCTACATTCACTTTATCAAATGTTACAAAATTACTTATCTATGCTTGAAACTTGGATGAAACCATACATATGTCTCGAACGTAGTAAAAGTGCACTCCTTCTCTTTCCTTTAGATGTTCCCGTTCACATTTCACTGATGTATCGTCAAGAGTTTCATTCCTCAGGTGGATTCTCTTAAATATCTGGGAATTACATATGATGGAACACTAAACTGGAAAAGCCACATTGATAACGTCGCGTTTAAGGCAACTCGGGCTGTAGGATGGTTGCGTAAAATCAGTAACCGACGATACGGGCTGCGAAGAAACACATTAATTATGATATATAAATGTATGTCCGACCAATCATGGAATTTGGATGTGTCTTATTTTCTGGGTGTCCAGCTTATAAAATTAAACCTTTGGTACTATTAGAAAAGGAAGCTCTGCGTTTGTGCCTTGGACTCCCTAAGTTTGTTGCAAACAACGTTCTGTATATGGAAAGCGCGACTACCATGTTTGATTAGTAGATTCCAAATCCTTACTGTCCAAACGTACCTAAAGTTTTACGATTCTCCCCAAAGAAGATCCATGTATGTTTTTCATTAATGAACCAAGTACGTTTTTTAATAATCATTGGTCGCGGACTGCACACCCTCAGATCGTATTCGTACAGGCACAGCTAACACCACTGAATGTACAAATTCAATGTATTCCACCCAATAAGTCAATCCAAGAAAATCCTCCAAATTGAATTTGACGATATCTTCCCCTCGAATGCTAAACTAATGCCATTCCAATATTTAAATGACCAATTACAAGATTTCCTCTCTCACCAGGAAACAAACAATATAATAGCCACGGACGCCTTCATGTTAACGAAAAGGCTGGCGTAGGCATCTTTTCTCCTTCTCTTAGTTGGTTCCTTTCTATTCGCTTCCGGATTACAAGACTTACTTTTCATAGCAGAATTATTGGCGATTGTTTTAGCACTGCGCAACTACCCCCGAATCAATTATCAGCTGTCGTAGTAACAGACTCTCGGTCGGTATGTGTGTCGCTTTCCTCGGCAACGAATTCAACTATCTTAAATGTGTTTCAAAATTTAATCCCTACAACGTTACAAAAATTAATTTACTCTGGGTTCCTGGACACTGCGGTTTATACATAAACGAAATGGCAGATTTATTAGCCAGAACATCTTTAAATGGACCTGTGCTTCATATTTTACCGGATACAGCTTACGTCACTGCATCGAGATTCAGAACGTTTAGCCTACGAAATGACTTAATCAAATTATCGCTGATCCCATCTACAGACTTTCAGCATCTCGGTTTTGGCTGGAATAATCAGTGGTGTCCTTCTCGGCAGTTAGAAGTTACATTCTCCAAATTACGCTGTCGCATCCCGGAATTGAATTTCTATTTACACAGAGCTGGTCTGACGATGTCCCCTCTGTGCCAAAATTGTAAGGAAATTGAAACAATAGACCACTACTTTTTATCATGCCGACGTTATTCAAACCAGAGAACGAAATTACTCGAAGCTCCACTCTGCCCATAATTGGATTAAGTTTAAGTACACCAGTAGTATTATATCATTTGGGGCCTCCACCCTCGGCTATTGTCACAGAGACGTTTGTTGCGCAGTCTTTCAATTTTTAACAGAAACAAGACGATTACCCTGTTAATTATAGTAACCTTACTCTACCTATCAGATCAGTATTCATCACTGAAATTTGTTTCTCCAAATTCGTTATTAACATTGTATTTTTTCTGACCTTGATAATAACTATATTTTTCACCTTTCGGTAGTCTGACTGCTCGTTGGCACAATACTCTAGGTATACAAAATTTCTTTGTTTTTGTTTGTGCCTTCTGTACTTTGCGTATCTCATTGTCAAAAAGAATTTTTTTTTAGCTACCTACGCCGCCCGATTCTTGGCCTATCCCCCTCAGTGGGTGCGAGCCATGGTGAAGGATTCATCCATCATCATCATCATCAACTCTGCGCAAGCAAGGGCGGGCTACCTTTCCAGGGAAGGCCATTTCCCGCGAATTGACGGTATATCAAGATCGCCCACAGTAAGTAGAACTGAAGCAGCGGCCTCACGTCGGATATGCCGGTGATGCATCTCTTCGACATGCCTTTGCCCGATCCCAATGAAACCCATGAGTCATGGCCTTGCTACAGGGCTGCTCATTGTTCCCGTGGGCGTCTGTTCGGTCAATGTCAAGAGTGCCTCCGGAGGAGCTCAATATTGGTGGATCGGCAAATTGCTCTTGTCGGAACAGGCGCTTATGCTCCTGTGTTCTACCAAGGACAGAGGGCTTCTTTCACGAAAACGTATGCCGGCGGTTGTCAGTACGTATGCTGGCGATGAATATCCGGTAGCCGGAAGGGCTTCTCAAGCAACTTATTTATATCTTTTTTGTCCCTAATTCTATGCCCTAATTGTCTGGGACGAATAAAGCACTCATTTTTTCATTAATTTGCTAATTATTCGGCAATTATCGTGAGTGTCTGACGGGGTTCGCGCACAATTTCGAGGACTGGCGCCATGATTCCGATGTTTTCTCGCGTCTACGTTTTGCGCATGCGTTTTGCTTGTCAGCACTTTGTTACACTATACCTGCGCTTCCATGCCATTTCTTGGAACTTCTGACAAATATGGGTAGCATGACCTTCGCTCCTTTGTTGATGTATATTGTGCGTTTTGGGTGAGGATTCTACATTGTGCACTGTGCTAAAAAAGTGTTTTTAGAGGGCTGGTTGATCGACTGGCTAATCAGGCATGGAAGTTTTAACAAACGCAAAGATTGGTGAACTGATTGTCCAGCACCAACGGCTCGCCCGAGATAGGGTTGTCCTGTGTGAGATAGGGTTGTCCTGTGTGACCCAAAGCAATATAACTGTTTGCAACCGATGTAACATTGAAACCATGCAATATTGTAGCCACGCTTTGTAAATACTAGTTTTCTTCGTCCGTACATCAGCGTCCGCGTCCTTCGTGCCGAAGTAACCCGTTAACCCACCTGTGCAGACCGACTCTGATGGTGCGTCTCTAACGCCTAGAGTGGCGGAAGAACAACGCATCATCTTACTTGGCCCAACGATTGAAGTAAACGCGTGCGTAAAACGAATGAAAGCAACTAATTAAGCGAAACGAAATACGGTGCATCAAAAATGTTTTTGTCTTGATGTACCTGACTGATGGCGAATACACGTAGTTTAGCTTACAAAAAAGAAATAAAACTCATAGGATATCAGGCCGCTACTCAGTTCATACCAATTTCTGCGAACATATCAGCTGAAGGAACTTTGTCTGGCCTGTTCAAGGATATAGTTTCGTTCTTGTGAAAATGACGTGTTAGGTGATGCTTAGTAAAAAAATTCTGAAGACAGAGACAGTAGGCAGGACACATACAGGTGCTACTTCTCATCACTACAGGTGCTACTTCTCAGTCGGATCACGTACATATAAGCACATAAGCATCGTAAAAGACATGCCAATACCAAGTAACGTCAGGAAATGAGATTTCATTACTTAATAAAAGAAGACAAAGAGCGCTGGCGTATTGAAAGACTGAGCAACTGACTTAGCGATCCCTAAATTTAGTGTCGCTAAGAAAGGGCGCAATGGATGATTAGCATGGCACAGTAGCGCGTGAGAGTGCATGCCAATGTACCGGAATATTTTTGCCACATCGTGGCACAGAGCTGAGACGGCTAAATTAATAGTTCAAGCTACAAAAATCGATAAGCTTGCCCCGAACGCGCGCGTTCTTTTGCTTTTGTAATAAAAGTAAGAACTGTGCTAAATCTTTCATGAAACATAGTATGCGCATGTCTCGTGGAATCTTGTTGGGGGTGTATTTATTTCCCTGGCCCGGCTAGTAATAAGATTATATGTGTAAATTAGCACTTGCATGTATCTTGCCATTCATCTCCGTCTCAAGAATATTGCGCTAAATACAAGCGAGCAAGCTTTGTTTGTTTCATGTTAATGTCTGTTGCGGTGTCATTATGTTACCATAAACCTAGTTTGAATTGAACGATTTTTTTTCTTCTATAGTACATAATCCTGGGGCATTTAACCTGAGCAGCTCGATAAGTGACGTCTATTTTGGCTTTATACTACCACTGTAACCTTAGATTAGATACGATTCTCACGTCGGCAAGTTGACGAATGGCTTTTTACAAATTGATGCGTTCGATCGCTCTCAATATCAATGACATTTAGTACACAGAAATGAGAGAGGACATTTACCTCCACTTGACACTACAGTTGTAACATAAATTCCCATTGTGTTTTCGTACGCTCAAGCAAGCTGCTGCTTTCTGAAGTCTACGTTTCACCTCGGCCGGTCGTTCTTTTACGTCCTTTTGCTGTTGGCGCTGTCACCCTGCTTTCTTCTTAACAGATTATCTCGTCACGCCGTTCCCTTCACGCTTCGTGACGCAGACTAAGCGTCTCTGCTTACGTGGTGTCGCATATCCACCAGTTGTGGGCTCACAAGACCTGTGTAGCACGAAAGAAAAAGCAAGAACCAACCGCTGAGCACGTCACGTGTCCCATTACCTGTCGTCAACCCGCGCTTGTCTCACGCTGCCAGCGTCTCGAAAATTGGTGCCGCTAACAGGCGCGCTCGCGTTTCACGTCTTCGCTAAGCTCCGCGACAGTTGACGGGTGTGTGCTCGGGAAATGCATCCTTGTGCAAATTATATGAACGCAAAGTTCATAAGATGCGAGAGCATGGGTGCAACAAACAAACTGCTCCAGTACAGCGTGTTTGTGTGGTCTACGTTGCGATGTCTTCCTCGAGTTTACCCAACAGGACCTCGAGCAATCTTTTAAATGCATTCTTGTGGCGTGGTTTGTCATAGCATGCAGAAGTAGAGACGCAACGCGCGAAAATAGCGTGAAAGGAAACGGGGGCTAGATTTATTGTTCAGTAGCCATGGTGACTGCCGTAATTTAGGTAAAAAAACGTTGAAACAAAGGGAAGTAAAATGTACACGCGAAGTTATCCTTACCAGAACGTGTTTCTGAGCTACTTGGTTAATACTTGCAGGCTTAAGAAACGCGCACGTCAGACAATGTCTGGTGTCTACCTCCTCTCGTCTCGTCTAAGGCGTCCGCTTTGTAAACCTGGAAAAAATGAATTTTTTGTATAAATTGACTATAGTATCTGGAAAAAGCGAGGGGAACTTTTTTTTTGTTAATAAATAATTCAGAAGAAGAAGAGAACAGTGGAAGAGAAGAACTCGGAGCCGGTGGGAGTTGAACCCACAGCGTCTGCACCACGCATGACTCTCTCCAAATTAAGCAAGGGTGGCAAGTGAAACCAAAAGCAAGTTCGGGAACTTTGAACGTACTTTAATCAAAGAAGCAAAGTCACATTGCGCACAATCGATCTTAGTGTTCACAGGCATGTGAACACTAAGATATGCGTGCGCATTTTTGTCACACAACTCACGAATCTTGCCTAAAATTAGCTCGAGTATCGGTGTCCCGGCGTGTACAGCCAAGTTTCAAGAGAATTCAGCATATTCAACGCATCAATAAAGTACTAGTGAAATTGAACCCTCTGTTGTTCACGTTTTATAAGATGCTGTAATCATATGGCCATTGCACTGTGAAGCGTGCACCACTGCAAAGAGAGTTTTACTGAGGAGAAGTTGCAGTGCCTTGTGCAGAAAAAGATATCGCCGGTTTTCGCGCATCCATGATCGCGCGAAAACTAAACTGCATCCTCCGACGTCTTCTGGCGTAACACACTTGAGCGGCTACAAACATTGGACACTATGCCATCTGAGGTGTGGCTGAGTGTCCCGCAGAACTCAGGCAGTGCAGCGGCTGAGTTCAGCCGCTGCACGGCCTTCATTGTCGCAAGCATCTGCCTTTTTTATGGCTTAAGGAGAAACACCGGGTCCCATTGGGTTTGTACGACCGCCGCTTCATGCACCCAAATAATGCTCTAGCGAAAGGCCGCAGCATCCCCAGAGGACCTATGGGAAAGGCCATAAACATCCGCGAAAGAGAGAAAAAAAAATAGCTAAGGGAGGTGTTGCGAGCCTGACTGGAGATGTAATCCAGTTTTCTGGCTGACGTGGTTGAATAGGAATGTATGCAAAGGTGAAAAGATAGAAGAGAACAGTGACGTTCGTTCTGTCATCTTTAAAAAGATGGCGTTGAAGTTTTAAACACTGCTGCGTACACGCCTGTCGAGGGCAGGACCCTAGGGCACTACGCTCTGAAAGCAGTGTTGTACGCGTTATTCTAAAACAGGAACGAAAGCTCGTTCCTCGTTCCTTCCCAATATTGAAACGAGTTCCCGTTACAAGTTCCTTTATTGCGAAAGGAACGCGTTTCAGTTACACTTAGAAAATTGGAACGTGTCGATACATTAACGTTACATTTGATTTTTGTATTAAAATATAGTGTCGGATAATCCTAAGGCGAAATATAATTCCGCAATTTAAAACTCACATCAAACAACGTATATTGTACAGATTTAAACATTGCGGCAGCAGATTATCTGGACATGAAAAGAATCTAAATAAACGCTCCTAGACGATATTTTTCAGGGAGCACCAGACATACTCCAGAAATGTCTAACTGCAACTTTGGGGCTCGTCTATTACAAATGAAACACTATATGGCACTTTCCACTTCGGTCTTCGAATGTGCAGTCAGAATACTGCGCTTCAGATGTGCAAATGGAAAGTTACTCACATGCACCAATATAATTAAATTTCTTGCACAAGAAATTGATTGCCTATCGATTGGCTATCGATGACTGACTAAGCTTAAGTAGTCCCAACCATGCTTAGCTAGACTTAGCCAGAATCAGCTTCGCTAGTTCACAGGGGTATGTGCCATTGCGTTTGGACCCTTTCTTCACCGCTGTTAAAATTAGAGTAATTCAGTTTTTCTGGCAATAATTCTATAGTTCCACTGGTCAGTGCTTGAATGTAAACACCGTTGCACTTTAATCACCTAACTTCTTGGTAACAAAGTCCCGAATAAAATGGGAAAGCCACGTGTCCCATTGTGCCGTTCTCGTACCGGAGTGATTAAGTTATTGCATTCGGAAGTCTTGCTGGGACGAAAATAGCTACTTAGGTAGCCAGCGCAGTGTACGTACACCTAGTGGGTGTTTGGCGGGGTGAAGAACTAGTAAAACGTCTCCATGCCTGCGGAACCGTGTACGAACTTACCGGTGACTCGCCATATGTGTTGAAAATTAGCGACTTAGTCGTCCAGTGATTTATTTAACGTCTACAAGCTATGGGCCCTATTATTTCAAATGGGGTAGCAAGAATAAAAGAAATGCTCTGACAAAGCTACGACGTCTTTATCATTAATGTACTCTGTGTTGGTGTGTTGAAACTTCTGAGAGGGGGTAAGCAGGTGCATGTTACCAAAACGTGTAATTTACACCAGAAGTCTACGCATAACTCCTGCGTAAACACCTTAATGCCACCCCTCCTCCTCCCCCCCCCCTCCCACATGGTATTGTTAGTAAGAAAACTTGCCTTTAGCATTCTAGGAACATAAGCATCTTAAAGTTATAAGTAAAACAAAAATAAATTAGTGATATAACCTTCCCGCGTTCAGTACTAACGCATCTCTACGACACAAGTATTATTATTATAATTAGTTTCTGATTTTGTGGCGCTTCGTTTAGACGCACGACGTTCACGTATATGTAATTTGCTAAATAATGCAGAGGCCTCGAACACGCTTAAAACGATTGTATAATGTTTCAAGATAACACCACGAACACGTGTATTCCTGACAGTGTGCTCTATCGAATGAGGGGACGGAAAAAAGAAAAAAAAAGGTCAATCAGGAATAGGTACGGGAATTTGGGCTTTTGCATAGCCAGTAATTACTCTGGCATCGACCGTTGCGAAAGGACCTGGCCGGTCCTCGACGTGGCACTGCACAATATTCATCCCAGCTGAAATGGCATGCCATGGCGGCTTATCTGCCTGAGTTGTCGCCTTCTCATTTCCGGTAGCTTTCGGTGCTTGAGCACTTCCTGGAAAAGAAACTTGTCATTTGTCTTAATGTAGCAGGAAGCTGCTGGGAAGGTCTCTTTTCGAGGAATACGTCCTTGTTTTTCTTTTAAGTTCGTCCTCGATGAAAATGCATCAGCAATTTCTAAAAGTGTAACCCCAGCTTGACTGAACGCTTCCTTAGATTTATTCGGCGCTATCATTTACGACGCGCTACAGCCACATAAGAAAACTGCAGTCGGTTAAATAAAACCAAGCACGTGGAGCAAATCTTCTCATTCACGTTTCCTGAAGTAAGCATTTCCTTTTTTTTATTTTTTCATACTTGGGGTGCCTTGATAGTACCGTTTCTCGCCGTTTAGAATGATTACACGTATGTCGTTGTGGTACAAATGCCGTATAGACGCTCAAATGGCGCAATATTTCGTCGAGCGAGGGTAAAGGTGAAACGCGTCCCTTGCTCAGCTGACGAATAAATGAAGCGGAGCATGACAGTGTGCCCATTTAACTTCTCGGTCGTTTTACAGCCAAGCTGACTGCGCGTCGCTTGCATCTTTAGCAGACGCGTTCGTGAATACGCAAACTTCAGAGAGCACGGCGCAGAACGCGCGTTTGCTCTCCGACGTGCGTTCGCTTCCCGTGAAAGCGCGCGTCCCTCGCGTCCTTTCACTCGCACATACGGCGTCCGGAGCGCGGCGACGATTTCATCGCCGTTGACGTCATACGGAACCTCACGGCGACGCCGACGGCAAAAATCCGCTTTGGAGTGTCCATATAATTGCTATCGCAATAAAATGTGAAAATTAACACGTATGGATTTTTAATTGCTTGAAATGTTCAAGTGACCGGGTGCACTTAGACTTTGTAAGGTCTCAGTTTCACACTAAACACCCTTTTATCATCCTTAAATTAATGGAAGGGGACCGTAAGGGCGTTCTGCTAAACCAATACAGCCAATTCAGAAATGTTCGGAAAAGGTAATTGTGCAAAATGGGACTTTTATTTTGATATCAATTATATGGACACTCCAGAGCGGATTTCTGCCATCGGCGTCGCCGTCGCCACCGCCGTGAGGTTCCGTATGACGTCAACGGCAATGAAATCATCGCCGCGCTCCGGACCTGTATGTGCGAGTGAAAGGGCGCGAGGGACGGGCGCTTTCACGGAAAACGAACGCACGTCGGAGAGCAAACGCGCGTTCTGCGCCGTGCTCCCTGAAGGGCTGCGTCTCTTTCCTCCGTTACAATCACCATTTATAGAGAGCAAACGCGACATCTTCCGTGGCGCGAAATGCCGTGGGGGGACGGGAGGGAGGGGAGGCGACGTTTAGCTGTGGCACCAAATGCGTATTTATATAAAAACGTTGCGAGGCGACAAGGCAGGTAAGGTTTCCGACGCTGCTCGACGAGTGTCCCATTCTGATCTCTTCGAAAACCTCCGAGCTGCCCCCCAGAGGCACCGGCAGCAGTCAGCAACGTTCGGTGCGAACATGGATAAAACGCCGACGGCGGCGACAACAGTTCTGCGCTGCTGGTGCTCCTGCATGACCAAGTTTATACAGCTGATAAAACTACTATCCTTACTCCATATAGCTCTCTACTAATTTTCTATCGCAATTGATGCTTCGCCCTCTGGTAAAACAGCGACAAATTTTTATATGCAACTCACCCTCAAGGGTGTAATTTTCCTTAGTGTGCAGCCCAAGTCCGGCGTAATTTAAGGCCATCACTGATACCACTCGGTTAGTAGCACATCTTGTAGGCGCCCAATATGCGCCAAGGGGATGCACTGTAGCCCTGCGGGTGTATCGTGTGTAATGTGGGTAGCATTGTGGACGACGATGACCATTTGAGCATCTGGTCACGCAGTATAAGCTCAGCAAGTGTTCCTTCATGTGGTATTACCTCTGTTTCCAAGGTGCCATTTCGCCTGACTTAGTTCGTCATACGAAGTATTTTTCGGATTTCGGCACTAGTGCACGTCTCGTAGAACTACGATAACGTGGTGGTTATAATTACCTGTTTTTAACACGAAAGTGTTTTATGCCGGGGTCCACCAAGACTTCACTGACGTATTTCCGTCACGGAAATACGTCATACGGAAATACGGAATGACGTTCTTACAATGTACACGAACATAATACAAAGAAAGAAACCAGAAGAAAAAGTTCCACAAACATGCAAAATTTGGAAATCGAACCCACGACCTCTCGGTCCGCGACGATAGATCGCCGAGCGTTTAACCCATTGCGCCACAAACGCATTTGCAGAGAGCTACACAGACGCGCCTTATATATCTAACACTCCTCCGTGTACCCGCGCTCTTGCTCGGGGCGGTGCCGCCGCCTACGAGCAGAAAAGAGAAGTACTGCATTATGACACTAACGCGCACCGACAGTGAACGCTTCGGTGGTCTCAGCACTACGACGCCTCGATGCCAGCATTCGAAGGGACGCTGGCATCAAGAAGCACTACCAACGCCACCTAGGTGGCGTTCACCGTACTCAGCACAGCGGAGCATGGCCTCCGCAATTAGCTCTGAAAATGTTTCTGAAGTTGATCGCGGAGGCTGCAATTACGACGCGCTGTACGCGCTGATTTGACTCGGTGACGATTCAGTTACGTGCTTTGTCTTGCGCGTTGTATTAGTGTGTCAGTTACGTGCATCGTCTTTCGCGTTGTGCTAGCGTGTGCAGCGTAGTGCAGCTTCCATATGCACGACGGTTGCTCATGGTCATCGACGTTGGTAGTCGTGATGGAGGAGACGTGCCACCAGGCGTCAGCGTGGGTGCATCAACGCCTAAGGGCGCTTTAGCCACAAAACACCAATAGACATTATATATCAATGTGCAATAAACATTACACTACTTCTGTGAAGACACGTTTCACTTTCGTGTTCTATACCGATTCCTATATAAGAGGGATCAACCACATTTTTTTCTTGCTCCGGTAATCAAAGTGCTTGGTTTATTTGACCGATATGTTTTTTTTTTAATTTTATGCTATCAAGCTTTCTTTAGCCTCGTCCATTCCATTCAGCCCTGGCTCGGCACAGGGAGACTATATATAAGAATTAAACTGGCTGATTTCACTTTTTTTTTCGCTCCACCATTAAAAGCCCGCTGGCTCAAGACAAAAAACATAACAAAAAAAAAAAAAAACAGACAGTCAAACGTTGGCCGTCTAGTCTCGATTTTCTTCCTTTTAAATTAAGCACCATGGTGGAATTTATTGCGTTAAGATTTATTTCGACATAGATTTCATTTTCTATATAGAAAACGCTTATGGATGACCTAATTTAGTTACTCTCTTTGCATCTTTCTCCCCTTATTTCACTTTGTTTCGAGTTTCATTCGCGCTATTCTACTTTAGCTTTTGATTACAAATGATTGAGTCACAGATGCGGTTTATAACTACGCAAAAAATTATTGGCACTTTTTCATTCGCGAATAAGAAGGCCAGATAACGTGTGATAATTGACAATACCAAGATAAATAATCTCCTTGCGCACAACTCGAAGCAAACGAGCTAAAAAAAATCTTCAACAAGAAGGCTTATAAATTGCTGATTCTGTGCTTGGACAAGCCGGAACTTTGTAGTCGATGCAATCATTTTTCTACGTTCTTCAAATGTTTATAGCAATGAAAAAAAACTAGAAAAACAAAGAAAAAAGAGCAACAAAAACAAGAACGCAAAGATAACTGCAAAAAAGAAACGATGATAAAGCGTGGATTGATTTTTTTCTGGATATAATGCTTGCAGTGGTCCGATATAGGATCCTCCGCTCAGCCCTCAGTTCGTCCTACTGCGAAAACCTGGTAGCTGCACAGGATCGATTAGCCAATAATCACCGTCGCTCTCCCTGAACTTTCCTCCAGCGCTATAATTCGAGATTTGGAAGGCTCTCATTTCAGCGCTTTAATACGGTTTCTAGAAAAGTGCTTTGGGTTGGGGGGACGCCGTCAACTGCCTTTGGGCCGTTCTTTTGTACTTACAGTAACTTATCCGCCAGAAAGCAGGGCGTGCGTGTTTTCAGAGAAAAAAAGAAAGTCTTCCTACGGTAGAACTGCTTGTAAGAGGAGACGCTTGTCAGTCGTGACGCTGAGCATATTAGGACAGGCAGACAAACGATGGCAAACAACACCTGTGAAAAAAAAAAGAAACTGTGAATTTTACCTTAAGGTTTGTAATCACGCACATGAAATAAGTTCTTGCGATGAAATATTCCTAGGAACATATGGCAACCAATTGTTATGTCGGATATATTACTCGCGAAGGCGGTAGGCTAATCGCAAACAGTTCCTACCAGAGATAAGCTTTGTGAATGTGGCCCCAGATCTAGATTGCATATATGCTTCTGTCACAATGCAGAGAGCGTGTCTTGCAGATGATAAATACATTTAAGATCGCCGGGAAGTTCGTGGGATGGATAGAAACCATGGGCAAAATAATTCAGAATCAATATTTCAGGAGTTTAATGAATACAGTTGTCGAGGACAGTAGCAGTCCTTCACACCGTAAATGATAACGTCAAATAGGAAATGCACTCACGCGAGCATGCATGTACGCCAAGAATGGACACCAAAAACTCGGCTTTCATTTACACGTTTGTGAACACGGCCCTGTTTCTTGCGCGGCTGAGGAGTACGCAGGAAAATCGACACCGAATATTTCAGCTGTCTTTCTGAATGAATAAATTTGAGAATTTTCGTCTTGTTTATTTTTTGTCTTACTAAATACCTGTATGGCAGTGAAGATATGAATTTGGCGGGTACATGTATTCCAGCCCTTGTTGGCAGTACTAAGCAAAAAAACTTTGCTTCTCAAAGCTTTAAAGGTGATCTGTCATCCCGTGCCAGAACCAATTGCTATAAAAAAAAGAAAACTACAAAAAGTGACTTCTCTTTGGTTGCAGTATGGGCTACAAGTGCTAGCCGGAGGACTCTTAGTCAGCTCAAAACTATTATATTGTTATATGGAAATAAAGCTGGTGGAAACTATTTACCGACTGTGCTTACCATTCTAGGATCAGCACTGGCCAAGATGGATGCTATAGCGCAGAGAGCTGTAGTCTCCAGTGTCCTCTGAAAATAGCGAATCTATATATAAAGTTCGCATAACAAAAGTTTCAGTCCATTAAAGACGAGTTTTGGTATGTCGAATTACTTAATATATCGAGATAAATTTTAAACATCAACCTGTTAGCTATAACCGAGTTCGATTGTACTCCGTAGTGGCATACACGGATGCGCACAATGTGCTCTTCCCTTGGTCATTGGGCCTTCCCTGGTTTCACCGTAACCACGTACATACGCCTGCTGGTCAGTCAAGCGCTCTAAAAGTAAATATGACAGGATCGAAACTCAATGAGAAAAACTGTATTATATTGTTACATTGTATCATTGTTAAAATAACCATATACAGCGTAGCTATATATGGCTATCTTGCAGTGGATAAATTGTCCGTAGACCAAAAACCGTGGGCCAATCCCGAAGATAGTTCAACACCGGACCGACCCACGGCGGAGGTGAAGCAGGATTCAATCACTCCGCCAACTTGCAAAAATGAGTTCCAAATACAACCCGTATAAGATATCCCGCCTTTAAGAACAGATACTACACTTCGACCCACGTCGGCCATGTCTACGTTCGCACCATACACGTGTACGCCATCCCACGTATTCATACTAATGCCTACCAATCTGAGTGCCTTCTGTCTCCTGACGTCATGCTCTACGTAGGCTCCTTTCCTCAGTTATTCGCTGATTGTGAAATGGGTAGGCGGCGTGTTGTACGGGCTGAAGAAGAACAGCGTGCCTGCCAAGAAGGGCGGCGTGAACAGAAAAGGGATTGGGCGCGGTGGCGGCGGCGGAAGGAGACCACCGACAATGAGCGGGCTGCGGAAGCCAATCGTAATCGTGCTGCCCGCCATGACCGCGAGGCGGAAAGAAATGCTAACCATCCATATGGCCCGATCCCGCAAACTTGGAACGTTTCACCGGAGCAACGGTCAATCGCCACATACACATCTATATACTCTGGTCATCCACCTTGACAGAGTGGAATGGCACTGAATTTTTAAAGCGAAGCTATCTTTGCGAGCCCTCCTAGAATTTCGTGACCGTGGCTGCTGCTGCTGCTGTCCTGCCAGAAAGTTCATACCAAAAATTGGGGAAAAAAATTGCCTTACGTGCACAGATCATGGGATCGCACCTCGGCCCCCCGGTATACAGTTGAGCGATGCTTCACAATCGCACGTATGCTCCTATCGCGTCAGTGCCAATTAACTGTTTAAGATTATCACTGCGTGTGTTGCACTACGCAGCACCGGTGCGCAAGAGCCGATGCGTGCCCACCCTATCAGATGCGCAACATGGATAATGTAATCTGGGCGAGGGCTTTCGGTATGACCTTGTACTGACATTGCAATAACACAGAAAGAAACGTGATTTTCAGCACTGTTTTATGCATTTAAACAAAGTTTCACTGCATGTAGATTCCAACCAGGTGCGTTGGATCTGCCGCACTTTTTTTTAACCATCTTGGCTGGATGTTTTTCCTGCAGTGTATGCAATATTCATTAGACGGAACCCGCGTGCCCAGCTAATTAGTTCTTTTGATAGATTGGTGCAGGTAAGCGAATAACATGGCAACTCTGTGGCCCACCAGGACGGTAATTGGTGAGCCAATATTCGTGGCCCGCACGGACGCTGAGACCCACCAGAGACCCTCACTAATTAGCGTCCCACCTGGACAAGTGGAACGCGGCTCGTATTTTGCATCTAGTTCGCACGCAACATCAGCTACTTTATCGTCGTTGTCTCTTCAATCCAACTTGTGTCCCAGTGGCCGGGCACGTCAAAATTAATGATGTCTCATTCTAGGAAATGTCGCAAGCAGCAACCATGCAGCCGTTGCGGTGCGAGCATAAACATGGGAGAGAGAAGGCGTGATCTCAGCTACAGGTTGCAACAGCACGTACCTTCCGATTTATTGAGCCTTGGGAGTAGTGTTATGTGTTATATTAATGGGTGCGCATTTTGGATGAGAATTTATTTATTTATTTATTTACATATACTGCAGCCGAATATAGGGCTATAGCAGGAGTGGCAACATTATACATTACTGTACATTATACATTAAAAACAGACTTAACTAACCAATTTGCTGGGAAAATTTCAATTTGCGCAAGAAATTGCCATATTGCCTAGGAAAGAAGCCTTGGAAAGAATTCTTGGCATAAGTAGACATTCTGTGATAAATTGTAAGAGAGAATTTACCTCGTGTCCTACTCTCTTCCTTTTTCTTTCAAGCAGATTTTTTGAGCATAGCTAGTGGCAATATGGCCTTTTCGCACTGGGGCCGCATTACCTGAGCGACACATAGAAATGCTCATAGTAAGCTAATGAGAACGTAGATCTTCAGAGAAACTTTACTATGACTACATTAGGTTGTTGTTTATTAACTGCAGATAAATGGCTATGTGGCATACATTAGAGCTGCATAACCCAAGACACGGGTAAGTAATTGAGGTTATCGTGATGCCCATATGCCAGGTGGCACATACCACAGAGGAAAAAAACAAAAAGATGTAGGCAATAACTTTAAATGTAAACACAATTGCAAATAGAGCTAACCATAAGAGGCATTCAATATGCTAGGGATAGTCGATAATCTTTTTATTCGATTAACGATTACCCGTTCCTCATTTTAGCCTTAATCGAATTAGTGCTTTCGATTCAGGGTTTTTCATCAATTAATTGAATAATATAAATTTTTATCGTTACTCGTTAAAAGGTTGAAACACAGTTATCTACTTTTGTAGGACCCTATTTTATTGTTTGAGAGGTACGTGGAACCAAGTTTGAAGCCCGAGTGTATACGCGTTTGATAAAGCATAATCTAAATTTTTAAAGTATAAATACAATTGGCACGAGTGGATTTTGAAAAGATAAACAATAGGTGTTATAAAATGGCACTTAGTGCAGAAATGAATAAGGCACATGGCACTAGTGAATCCCTGTACAGTACAGCAGAACAAGAAATAAGAAAAATGGCCAACGGGAAAGGTAAAGTCCAACCGAAATATGCAAGAAACTGCAATACGCACCGGGGAAACGAAAATTACTGGTTTACGATTTTAAACCCGATGCGCGTTTCTACAGAGCGAAGGAATGTCAATTGGCTGGGGTGCTCAGGTGAAACCAACACCTCCTTTGAATGGCCACACAACCAACATGCGAGAATAGATGCTCGGACGCTTTAAAATTTGCTGGAATTAACATGAACCCCATCGTTATGTCAAAATACATGCTCCAAACGCGTCTTTAGTAGAGTGGGAGTGGCACGAGGATCAATGACTGGGTAGCTACAGTATGCTTTGAATTGCGAGGGCATTTCAAGCCTGCGGCTACGGGCGGCGTGGTGGAGTGTGCGGTGCGGGGGAAGAGATGGGAAGCGCTCGGCTCGCCATCTCTGGGGACTCGGAAAACAGTCGGCAGTCTCTCTACCACAGCGACACAGTCACTGATCGTGCGCCACCATTCAAGTACGATTTCGAAATTTTCGCGCCACTCCTGTCTAACTCTCAAAACGATTAATCGAACAGGTCTAATCGATTAGGTCGAATAAATGAAAGGTGGACATCTATGAAGATTATTCATGTTTCTGGATACATTTAATTGATTACTCGAATAATTATTCATAGGTATTGTCAACCCAACAACATGCACACGCTTTATAATGACCACTGTGCAATAAGAAAATTTTGTACGCAAACATGTGAGAGTCATATAGCTAAAGTAGTCCTAGAGGCAAACATTGAATGCTACATATCGAAAATATCTACACTTTAAAGCTCTCGTCGTAAATACAGAATTGGAGCCACACCACAACGAATGTCCACTTAGTGGCAATCATAAGGTTAACACCAATTCCTATGGTTTGTATTGGTCGTTTTGTTGCGATAGCAGTTATATTGACACTCCAAGCGGATTTACGCCGTTTCCGTGAGGTTCTGTATAGAGTCCAACGGCGATGAAATCGTCTCCGCGCGCCGTATGCTGTATGTGCGAGTGAAAGCGCGTAAGATACGCGCCCTTTAACGGGGAGCGAACGCAAGGCGCTGAGCAAACGCGACTTCTTCCGTCGCGCAAAAGACTATTGGGGGGGGGGGGGGGGGGGGGGGCGGGGGGGGGGGGGGGGAGGCGACGTTTAGCTGCAGCACCAAATGCGTATCTTGAGAATTGGCGCAAGGGGAACTGGAGACTCCATCACCAACGCGAAAGCAGGAAAGCGGGAAGGCAGTGCGGGAGGGAGGGAGTGCGGCTTTTGCTCTGCGAGAAATTAACTGCCTACTTGTACTTTGCGCGGCGACGGGTGGTCGCGTTCATAGTATCTTGAAAGCGAACTGCAACACGGCTCCTACCTTTGTATGTGCTGTGCTTTCGCCGCTCAGTTTCCATTGAAGCAATAGACCGCACGAACCTTCGCTCGCTGCTGCTGGCACGCTTGCTCACGCCAGCGTTTTGACAGCGCACGTCAGCAACGCGCAGAACTGTTGTCGACGTCGGTGGCGTTTTGCACGCGCTCGCACCGAACGCGCGCGGCGTTGGTGACGTGTTTATGAAGAACGTGCCAACCTTTGCCGTACACACTAAGGCGGCGCACCGTAGCGACCATAAGGCCATGGTCCCTGTGGTCACTAAATAAATGAAAACGACAGGATCACATATATTTCTCATTCTTTATTAGTTCAAATAGCCAATTACACCATCACATCTTAATAGTCATAATTGGAAATACATAATTCCCGCCACAGTACAGCTTCGCTAGTCTTCCATCTCCACCCCAGTGGAAGGGCTGACATTTTTTTATTTGATCCTATTCTTATCACCCGATCGCATCCCTGCGCGGATGCAGGGGGCATGTCTGGATGTTCTGAACTCCCTTTAAAATTTGTATGAGGAGCGCCAGCATACGGCACTTGCCAAACTCATAAAGGCCTTCTTTTAGCTTTTACTGTTCTTTTGCTCTCGCGAGACAAAAACGGTTTAGTAATTATTGAAGAGAATCCACCAGCATGTAAAAAAACTCCCCCTCCTCCTCATCATCATCACCAATATCATCATAATCATCCTCATCAACAATTACCATCTCAAAGTCAGACCTCCCATTAATAAAAACGTGGATCTGCACCTGATCATCCGGATTGAGAAATCACTTAGATAACACCTGCGCGGCGATGTGCCAAGCAATTACGAAGAACGGATATAATTGAAGAAAAGGAATAGCCGCAAGATCATGCCCGTTTGAAGGTATGTACTATGGAATGCGCGTATATTCTAGCAAATATTTCTTTTGTACATCACGCACTGCGGAAGAAAGCAAAGTATATCTGAGGCATTGGCAAAACATAAAGAACAGTGAGCAATAATGAAATAATGCAGTGTTGTGCAAGAACGCTCGCATAAAACGCTTTCACAGTAAAATGAACATATACAACAAAGCGTACCAAGCATCTGTTAATGTATTATATAGGAAGACAAAATGTCGGCCTATTCTGACTATCGAAGAAAGTATAAGTTTGGAATGCTGTTTTAACACGACAGCGTTAAGGGCCCCGTGTCGCAGAAAATCCGCTGTCGGCGTCGTCGTGGATGTCGGCGTCGGTGGCGGAGAAAATCATCCGCAACCGCCCCGACCGCGCTATTCCTTTGTCGTGGTGCAAAGTGTTAGAGAACAAAAATTAAATTTCTCACAGTGAAATCCGTCATAGCAATTGTAAAGTACAACTTAAGCACAACCTACAGACATGGTGGTGTCGGACTGTTATTTGAATGTACGAGAAAACATAATTCTGTTACGTGGAAACTCAAACACAAACCCCTTTTGCCAGAATTTCTACAGGGTAGGCTACCACGCGCTCGGTTGGGCTGCTTGCCAAAATATTATCCTGATGGCGCTCGCATCCTCGGCGGATCAAATTGGAACTTGGCCTGCCTAATGCGTTTTGGACACGCACGCGCGTCGGGGCAACAGGAAACAATTGATAAAATAATGAAAAAAGGTCCTAGGGCCTTCAAATTTTAAGAAAGGGTGACTAATATTGCCCCTGGAAAAACATCTTCCCAGAAATGCATTTCTGTTTAAGAAGCCGACTTTAAGGGGATCAGTGTAAGCTTGGTCTTTGTAAGCTGACTTTCCCACGTTCTGTGTTGCAGTAAATGAAGTCTACTTGCCCGATGCGAACAATGCGATGCGAACGGGTCCTGATAACACTATCGCGTTCTACACTTAAAGGCGAAGCTTTCGCGTCCTCCAATTTTTTATCTGAACATTGCAAATATGTTGTTACATCACATATTATGTAATCGTTCATATATGTGTTCACGTAGACACCTTGTTGCGACACCGTGTTTCGAATCACCACGGCTGCAGCAGAAGCATTTAGTATACCGATCATGGTCCGCGAAAGTCCAGGTAACTTACGCCATTGTAGGAAACAGTCTGTTAGAGTCATTATGAGTTTGCAAAGGCGAAGGAGATCTTGATGGCAAAATAATATACAAGTTGTTCTTTTACTCGCAGAACCTTCAACTTGTTCGTATCTTTAGGCTACAAAACAAAGAACTGTCCCTCTAATCAATTATTAAGTGGACAAAAGGCACTTTGATTTCAGAAAGTTTGGTCCACGCCAGCATCAAGCGACCGTCCTTATCAAGCTGTGATCGCGATAGCTTCATGCTAGCGCGATCGTGTCACAAAGGGTGTTGTCGCGAGCAAATCTATCACTTTAATTTAAGCAGAAAAATTGCTTTATTGAAAAGCGGAGAAGTTGGACGGTACGCATAGCTCTACATATTTCTCTGCAAGTAAAGTGTATAGGATAGAGAAAGCCCCTTAAAGAAGTTGCTGCAGAAAAAATATAAAAACTACAAACGTGAAAAATGCAGCGTGCTATATTTTCTGTTTTTCTTGGCTTGGAAAATTCCCAAAATATAGACGTCTTAGTCCAAACGATGCTCTCGTGCGTAAGGGCATGGTTATTCGCAGAAAGCTCTCGAAACACGTAAAGTACAAAAAAGAAACAAATAGAGTAGAAACGATAGCTTGATTGTGCATCCCGCAATCGAGCACTTCTTAAAAGGCACCAAAGATTTGTCATTTTTCTGTCTTATCGACGAAGAGCACTTTCCAGCACGTCGTGGTACATTGCAATTTTTATTAAAGAAGTTTCGAAAATAATGAGGTACTTATTTCTCAGAACGCGTAGGTCTTGAAACCTGAGCAACACAGTAAGTCCCGCAGAGTTTCTCTTCATCGAAGAAGCTGCATTAGAATGTGATTGCTTTTCGGAGTCCCCTTAAAATGTCACCAGATGCCAGACCACTGCACCTCTTACATTTTTTTTTTCTCATTCAGCTAGTAAATTTCACCTTCATCCTGCAAAGAAGCACAAATAGCACGGAAGGTTTTTCGCAGGCATTAACGAACAAGGACTTCAAGAAGCGGATACTCGCGAACAAAAAAAAAAAAACACACAAAAATATTTCCACGTATTGATAACTGAAAGGTGTTTTTTTTTTGTAATAGCAAAGCGCACACGCAAATCACGGGTGACCTTAAGCGAAGAATCGAAGTTATGAAGCTGGTAACTTTTGGCCGATCTCTGCTGCCGCTTCCATGAAGATGGATTTGCCACTGAAAAAAAAATTCTCTTCCCAGTGTCTGATTACGCTCTGCACAAAGACGTAATATTGGCAACAAAAATGAAATCGTTAGAGAAGAAAATCTACGCTTTCTCCCCAAATGCGAGAACCACAATATTAAGACGTTTTATGAACTTGTGAGCATATTACTGCCAGGACTACACACGAAGAAATATAAACCAAAGCGGACCGCCAGAAACCGTAACGCTGCGGCAGTCGTAACGTTAAACGGCAACTTCGAGAGAACACACACACACACACACACACACACACACACACACACACACACACACACACACACACACACATATATATATATATATATATATATATATATATATATATATATAGTGTGTTTTCTCTCGACGGTGGCGTTTATCGTTACGACTGTATGTCAGTATGATATAGATATATATATAAAACTCCCGATACAGCTTTCTGTTGCTCAATAAGTGCTACATACAAGTGTTTTTCCGAGCGTGAGAGAAGCCCAAAAATACACGTAAAGTGCCTCGAGTGGCCACTTGCGCGGCGATTCTGCGTGTATTCGCGGGCGTCTTTCACGCTCTCAAAAACCCATTTATGTAGCACGTATTGAGCAACAGAAAGCTGTATCGCGAGTTTTTCATGTTGCTCTACAACTTTCGCGTTGATACTTTGATAATTAGGACAGTACTTCTCGAGTTAGATAATTAATTACAATTACCTAATTAAACCTCTGTAGTGAAAGAATTACTGGCGGCTACTCCACTGTACTTTAAACAATACGCAGTGGGTTTGCTTCGCAGTAACGCCATTCCTCTTTTTTTAATTCGTGCTGCATTATAGCTGGGACACCCTGTATATTGTAGTGAAGAAGAGGAAGTAACGCTCTTGCGTCTGTCGCTGTGTGCGCAATCAGCGTTCGTGTACTACCTCGATTGTGTAAGACGTTGGTGTAGTCTAATAAATCGTCATACTACATTTGGTGGAAGGTGCTGCAATCCCCGACCTCACCCTGGAACTTCACAGCCGAACGTTGCCAACTGCTTCAGCAGCTAGAATGCTCCGAGGCTACCGATAATCAGCCTGGAGGGTGTTTCAGCGAACACTTTCAAAAATTTTTAAAGATTGCCTGTGGCAGATAGCACAATTCTGTACGGCGCCGCTCCCATCATTTGCGGCGCCGTACAATGGCAGCGGGAGCCTCCTGTCTTTGGCGGAACCGGTGAGACTGACGTGGAAGATTGGCTCTCTACCTATATGAGCGCCTGAGTGATCACAACAAGTGGGATGACCCGACGAAGTTATATACGTGCCGTCATCTTCTATCTTGCTGACGTTGCGAACCTCTGGTTCCACAATCATGAGCTGGAACTACAAACCTGGCCCGCTTTCCAGACAGCATTCGCGGAAGTCTTCGGCCGCCCGGCCTTGCGAAAGCTCCGTGCTGAACAGCGTCTACGCCAGCGCGCTCAACAGCCCGGCGAGTCTTACACCAGCTATATAGAGGATGTCGTGGATATTTGCGCCCGCGTGGATTCCAGCATGAGTGAAGAGGACAAGGTGAAGCACATCCTCAAGGACATCAAGGACGACGCTTTTCAAATGCTTCCAGCACGAAACCCTACTTCTGTCGCTGCTGTCGTCACTCTTTGCCAGAGCTTCGATGAGCTGCGTCGACAAAGGGTCCTTGCGCACAGCGCTTTTGCACCTGACCGCTCTCTCTCGGGCCTCATGCTTCCCTCCCACTCCACGCCCGAGTCCTCACTCTCCGTTCAGATTAAGGATTTTATTCGTGAGGAGGTTGTGCGCCAACTGTCTATGCTGCCTCTGAGCGATTGACCTCTACAGCTTGACACATCTCTGGCTGCTCCCATTAGGTCGTTCACGAGGAACTTTCCAAAAAACTACCTTTGGCTCTACCTCGTCGCGGCACCTTTGACCTATGCCGAAATCGCAGCACGGCATGCGCAGCCCACATTCGCGCTTCCTGTGACAATGCGACCTCAACCATTACCCTACCAACCAGTACCCTCAACCAACTCCCGCGTCGCCTCCTATTTCGCATCGAAGTCATGTTCAAAACCATTGCTGCACACGCGACACCCAAACCATTTATTTCACTTGTGGTTTCGCCGACCATATCGCGCGCTTCTGCCATCGTCGCATCATCATCATCATCAACCTATATTTATGTCCACTGCTGGACGAAGGCCTCTCCCTGCGTTCTCCAATTATCCCTGTCTTGCGCTAGCCGATTCAAATTTGCGCCGGCAAATTCTCTAACTTCATCACCCCACTTAGTTTTCTGTAGTCCTCGACTGCACTTCCCTTCTCTTGATATCCATTCTGTAAGTTTATTGGTGCACCGCTTATCCATCCTACGCATTACATAGCCTGCCCAGCTCCATTTTTTCTCTTAATGTGAACTAGAATATTGGCTGTCCCCATTTCCTCTCTGATCCACACCGCTCTCTTCCTGTCTCTTAACGTTAGGCCTAACATTTTTCATTCCATAGCTCTTTGTGCGGTCTTTAAATAGTTCTCGAGATTCTTTGTTAACCTCCAAGTTTCTGCCCCATATGTTAGCACCGGTAGAATGCAATGATTGTACACTTTTCTTTTCAACGACAGTGGTAAGCTCGCAGTCAGGGTTTGGTAATGCCTGCCGTATGCACTCCAACCCAATTTTATTCTGTAACTTTCCTTCTCATGATCAGGGTCCCCTGTGAGTAATTGACCTAGATAAACATACTCCTTTACAGACTCTAGAGGCTGACTGGCCATCTTGAATTCTTGTTCCCTTGCAAGGCTATTGAACATTATCTTTGTCTTCTGCATAATAATCTTCAACCCCACTCTTACACTTTCTTGGTTAAGGTCCTCAAACATTTGCTGTAGTTCGTCCCCATTGTTGCTGAATAGGACAATGTCATTTACAAACCGAAGGTTGCTGAGATATTCGCCGTTGATCCTCACTTCTAAGCCTTCCCAGTCTAAGAGCTTGAATACTTCTTCTAAGCATGCATTGGAGAGATTGTGTCTCCTTGCCTGACGCGTCTTTTGATAGGTAACTTTCTACTTTTCTTGTGAAGAACCAAGGTAGCTGTGGAATCCTTGTAGATATTTGCCTAGATATTCACGTACGCCTCCTGTACTTCTTGATTACGCAATACCTCTCTGACTGCTGGTATCTCTACTGAATCAATTAAATGCCTTTTCATATCTATGAAAGCCATATAGAGAGGTTGATTGTACTTCGCATATTTCTCTATTACTTTATTTATGGCATAGATATGATCCATAGTAGAATATCTGTTCCTGAAATCAGCTTCATCCCTTGGTTGACTGAAGTCAAGTGTTGGCCGGATTCTATTAGAAGTTATCTTTGTGAATATTCTATACAATACTGAAATCAAGCTAATGGGTGTATAATTCTTCAATGCTTCAACGTCTCCCTTCTTATGGATTAGTATAATGCTGGCGTTCTTCCAGCTCTCTGGTGCACTTGAAGTCGTGATACATTGCGTACAAAGGGCCGCAAGCTTTTCAAGCATGATTTTCAAGCATGATATCTCCTCTGTTTTTGAATAAATCGACTGTTATTGCATCTTCTCCGGCAGCTTTTCCACTGGTAATGAATTTCAAGGCCCTTCTAACTTCGTCGCCAGTTATAGAAGGAGCCTCTGTATCCTGTTCATCCCTACTTCGAATGAAAGTAGCTTGGCTGCTCTGGTACTGTACAGGTTACTATAGAATTCTTCCGCTGCTTTTACAATGTTATCGAAATTTTCGATATTACCCTGCTTATCTTTCAGTGCATACATTTTGCCTTATCCTATGCCAAGTTCTCTTCTCACTGATTTCATACTACGGCCATATTTTACTGCTTCCTCAATCTTTTCCACGTTATAATTTTGTATGTCCCTTACTTTCTTCTTGTTGATCAGTTTCGACAGTTCTGCGAATTCCATCTGATCTCTCGAGTTTGCCACTTTCATGTGTTGTCGTTTCTTTATCAGGTCCTTTGTTACTTGGGAGAGCTTACCTGTTGGTTGCATTGGTGCCTTACCTCCCACTTCAATTGCTGCTTCTGAGATCAGCCTAGAGACCGTTTCATTCATTACCTCTCTGTTCTCTTCATCTTCCTGTTCTAAGCTGCATATTTGTTTGCGAGCACCAGCCTGAAAATAGGTCTGTTTTTACCCTTACTGCGTCTAGGTTGGCCTGTTTCTCCTGGACTAATTTTACCCTTTCTCTCTTCAAATTGAGAGAAATCCTAGACCTCACTAACCTATGGTCAGTGCACTTTACCCTACCTAACACTTCTACATCCTGCACCATGCTGGGATCGGCAGAGAGTATGAAATCTATTTCATTCCTTGTTTCTCCATTAGGGTTGCACCTGGACTAGTATAATTTGGTTGCACCTGGACTAGTATAGCCCCACTAGCTCTCGGCAATTTTTTTTATTGCGATAGCAATTATATGGACACTTCAACCAGATTTCTGCCGTCGGCGTCGCCGTCACCGTGAGGTTCCCTATAGATTCCAAGGGCGATAAAATCGTCGCTGCGCGCCGTATGCCCGAGCGAAAGCGCGCGGGGGACGAGCGCTATCACGGAGAGCGAACGCACGGCGGAAAGCAAACGCGAGCGTCGCGCGAAAGGCCGTGGGGTCATGGGAGGGAGGGAGGCGGGGTGACGCTGTGCTGCTTCACCCAATGCTTATCTTGCAACCGGGCGAAAGGGGAACTGACCACTCAATCTCCCACGCGAAAGCAAGAAAGCGGAAGGCAGCGCGCAAGGGAGGGGGGGGGGGGGGCAGCTTTTCCTCTGCAAACAACTTCTCTGCCCAACTCGTGTGCCCTTGCCCGGCGGTGGCGCTCGACCGCACCGTCTCTTATCTCCACACGGCTCTGACCTTTCTATGCGCTCTGCATTCGCCATTCAGTTTCTGCTGAAGCCGTGCGAACCTCCGCACGGCTTCAGCAGAAATAGACCGTGCTTCACCAGAAATAGACCGTCCTGATAGACCGTGCGAACCTCCGCTTGCTGCCAGCGTTTTGACAGTCGTTGTCTGCGGTCATTCAGTGTGATATATTCATGTTTGCTTGTGCGCGCTGACACCACGATTGTTAATTCAGTTAGTAAGCGAATGTGTCCAAGTTTATGCAGCCGATAAAACGACCATCCCTACTCCGAATAACTCTCTACTAATTTGCTATCGCAATCGATGCTTCGCCTTTCGGGCGAAACTGCGACACTTTTTTTTGCCGGTGTCAGGCGCCATTCCATGCATCGTCGCTTATCACCTGCTAACCCTGCTGTCGTAACGCCTGGGTATAGCTATTCCCATGGTGTTACCGGGCATTCGATGCATCCCAACCCAGAGTTTTGCCGTCTCCTCGACGCCCTTTCGGTAACCATCGTTCTCCGTCACCGCGTCGTCGCTCACTTTCCCCGTTACGTCGTCGCCAGTCACATAGCTGAGGGAAACTAGTTGCTGCAGTTCTGCAGGCACGAACTGCCAGCTTCGCGACTTCTACAAGGCCTGCCCAGTCGCCACGCAATTTACTGGACGTTTTGTTCGAAGGAACCAGCCAGAATTGCTCTTATTGATACTGGGGCTGCAGTTTCCGTGATAGACGAAAAGCTTTGTCGTAAGCTCCACAAGGTCTCCACGCCGTTTTCTGGTTTGCTACTGCACACCGCGAGTGCACAGCATATAGCACCGCTTGCTCAATGTACCACAAGGGTGCTCATTGACGGCATTGTTTATGTTGCTGAATTTTTCGTGCTGTCTTCATGTTCACATGACACCATTCTCGGCTGGGACTTCTTGTCTCACCATCGCGCCATCATCGACTGTGCCGGGGCCGAAGTGGCACTTTTACCTCTTTCCGATGTCCTGCTGCTTGATCCTTCTGCAAGTAAAGCCACCAAGCTCACCGTTGTCTCCGATATGAAGATACCACCCGAAATGTCGGTTCTTGTGCCCCTATCTTGCTCCGGCGCGCCAGACGCTATGGTGCTTTTTACACCGTCGCATATTTTTCTAGGTCGCAAGGCTCTACCTCTCCCATTTGCGGTCCTCAACACTGTGTCTGGATTATCCGCTATGCTTTTGTGTAGCCCGTTTCAATCCCCCGTGACCTTACTGCGCGGAGAATCACTCGGTCGTGCTCAGCCCCTTGACCCACTTCACATTCCCGATACTTCCAATGACACGGTCTGTTATTAGCTCAACGCCCTCACTTCTCCCGTACTGTGCGCATCATCATCATCATCATCATCATTGTCGTCGTCGTCGTCAGACGTTCTTGAATATGCCTTGGACGCCGATCTGCCACCTCCGTACCGCCAGTAAGTCCTCGCGCTTCTTCAGAATTTTCGCTCGTCGTTCGATTGTGAAAACCATTCCTGGGACGTACGGCGACCGTCACTCACAGAGTCCACACTGGTTCCCATCCACCATTACGCCAGCGACCATACCGCGTGTCGGCAGCCGAGCGATAGATAATTAGCGAGCAAGTCGACGATATGCTGCACCATGGCGTCATTCGGTCTTCCCACAGTCTTTAGGCGTCTCCTGTAATATTAGTATGCCAGAAGGACGGGTCAATACGCTTCTCTGTGGATTAGCGTCGGCTCAATAATATCGCTCGTAAAGATATCTATCCGCTGCCTCGGATAGATGACGCCCTCGACTCCCTACAATGCGCGGAGTACTTCTCATCTTCGCATCTTTGGATATTCGCTCCGGCTATTGGCAAGTGCCGATGTTTGAAGAAGACTGTGAGAAGACAGCTTTCGTCATGCCCGACGGCTTGTACGAATTTACCGTAATGCCATTCGGGCTCTGCAACGCGCCCGCTACTTTCTAGCCATATATGGACACCATCCTTCGTAATTACAAGTGGAAAACACGCCTGTGCTACCTTGATGATATCGTGTTTTCACCAGATTTCCCGACGCATCTCGTTCGCTTGCGTGAGATACTGACCTGCTTCACCTCTACCGGCCTCCAGCTCAACATCAAAAAGTGCCATTTTGCTGCCCGCAAGTTAAAAATATTGGGACACGTTGTTTCGAAGGACGGTGTGCTTCCTGACCCAGCCAAGCTTCGCGCGGTCGCAAAGTTTCCGATGCCCACTACTCTTAAGGCACTCGATCCGCAGCTTTATAGGGCTCTGCTCTTATTTTCGGAGTTTTGTGCGCAATTTTTCAACTATCATCGCACCACTGACCAATTTTCTTACCGCTGGCAGCGGCGCCTCCGCGTGGTCAACTTCGTGTGACGAAGCCTTCAAGCAACTACGTCGCCTACTTACTCCGCCGCCGATTCTGCGTCGCTACGATTCCACAGCGCCCACAGAGCTACACACGGTACGCCAGCGGCATCGGACTTGGTTTAGTCCTAGCGCAACCGCAAGACGGCTACAACGAGTACGTCGTCGCATATGCGAGCCACACTTTAAAGAAGGCCGAAGCCAACTACTCTGTGACAGAAAAAGAATTGCTTCCGCCATTATTTGGGTTCTCGTCAAATTTCGTCCATACCTTGATGGTCGCCCTTTTGACACTGTTACCGACCACTACGCCCTTTGCTGGCTGTGTTCGTTGAAAGATCCGTCAGGTGGCCTCGGTCGTTGGGCACTTCACTTACAAGAATGACACCCGCGTTGTCTACCGATCGGGGAGGAAGCACTCTGACGCCGATGCGCTTTCCCGATTGCCGATACCTTCCGGTGTGACTTTAGTGTCAACGCCCTTCGCATCCATGTCCACCATCAACGTCGCTGATATGCCGGACGAGCAGCGTAAGGATCCCCTGCTTTCAACTATTCTGAATTTCCTCTACGATGCATCCATCACACCCTCTTCTCGAACACTTCGTAGCCCAACCGCTCACTTTGCTGTCCGCAACAACGTCCTTTACCGCAGAAATTATTTGCCTGATGGTCACAAATGGCTGCTTGTTATACCACGACACATGAATACTGATATATGTGCTTATTTCCATGCGGCCCCTCATAATGGTCACGCCGGCGTTCTGAAAACGTATACTCGGCTGAGGCAGCGTTTCTACTGGCACGGCATGTGTAGAAGTCGCGGGCGTAACACGGTTCATGTCAGCTGACTTAAGCCATGCATACTATGACACCCTTATCCTACCTACGCCCGCCAGGATGGCTCATCTTCTATCCCGGGGGCCATTGTAGTGAAGAATAGCATGAAGAAGCGCTCTTATGTCTGTCGCTGTGCGTGCGATCAACGTTCGTTTAATACCTCGATTGTGTAAGACGGTGTAGTCCAATAACCGTCATACATACATACATACATACATACATACATACATACATACATACATACATACATACATACATACATACATACATACATACATACATACATACATACATACATACATACATACATACATACATACATACATACATACATACATACATACATACATACATACTCTTCTAAGCTCTCACATCCCCTCTCTACCTCTATTATGTGACGGGCCTCCCACACTTCAATGACATACTTTTTTCCACTTTGACACTCCTAATGCTGACGCATTAAAAAATAAAGATTCCACAATATCACGTGCAGCCGAAGCAACTAACGCAACCTGAACTCAGTTCCGGTTGAGAAGTCAGTTCAACTAAAAATTCTTAGTCCGGACACCAACTTCCTAGAATTTATTAGCTAAGGGACGTAGCGTCCAATTGCGTATACCGTCTAGCAGACTTCAATATCGCGTAGTTTGTCGCCCATGAAGCACACCAGTTGCTTCTAATTTTGAACGTGGATACTGCGGCCGTGCCAACGAACCTGACAGCACTGCTCCATAAATTCACGCTAGGCAATAGCAAGCCAAGTAGCTGTTGCCAACCGACAACTTATCTTCGGGTCCTTTTTGTCATTCTGCCACAGCAATAGGCGCTGTTTGGCGCTCTTGTAGGGGGTGCTTACTTTTTCTGAAGGTGAGAGCCCATTCCGGGACGTCCGCGCACGCCTCTGTCAGACGTCCACCGGGACGCACTTTCAAGCTATACGGGTGGCGTCGTGAAATTGGCTGCGGCTCTCGCATATATCCTCGCCGGTGTACTGATAGCGCAGCCGAAAGAAGGTTGTACGATTGGTATTGCCGACTAAAGTGTAATGCAGTACAGCTGCTACCACCGGCCGGAAGCCAAATAGTTTGGTCACGTTGCTAGAGATGTTGTTCCCGTTTGTAGCGTGATGGTGTTGCCAACCATTTGGCAGCAGCTATAGAGTTACACGCGCGAAAGGATCTGCGCCAACTTTTTCGAAAAGGGTTCATTTCGGAAGCTCTCGAAAGTTTCTATTTCTTGCCCTTGAGATAAGCCAGCAGCAGACCACGAATCCTCTAAGATTTACAGGCAAAAGGAAGACGAACATTGTGGGCACGTTGCTGGGGGATCATGACATGACTGTAGTGGTTTTTAATTTCATGCTTCTTTTTTCCTAAGACCACCAGATTAAACAAGTAGATAGCAGCGCAGAGCTTCCCCCGTGTGAAATTAATGACACGTTTGTGTGGCGTAGTATAAGAACGCATCTTTCGGCACGCACCTTCTTATCACCTTTCTCCTTTTGACTTTCCTTTTTGACTTTCTTTTCTTGTCCAGGATGTTTCAGGGAACACTTTTAAAACTTTTTAACGGTTGCCTGGGGCAGATTGCACAATTCGAGTTCATGAGCTGGTCTACTCGAAGAGGCGGACATTCCTTGCGCAAGAAATTTAAATGCATAATCGACTAATCACCAAATTCACTAATGAAGATTTTAACTAATTACCTTATGGCTCGTATTGCAATTTAGAAATTCTAGCCGTCGCGTCCGCAAGGCGCGACGGCTTGGAACGAATTCTTAGGATGACACCAGTTTCGAGATATTAGTTCCCGAACTTCGCGCAGAAAGGCATTGGCGTTCCAGTTACTTTCTTAACAAAACGTCGTTTTATGCATTGGAGCACGAAATTAAGCACTTAAGTGAAGCACTTTTCGACATTGCCACTGGATGGTGTAGCGCGTCCAGAAAGAAGCGCGAGAAAGGAGTCCGGTTGCCGCATGACGCGTTTCTCAGCCTTTGTACGCACCGGCGCGCCATGGATTTCGGAGGCAACGCGTAGGCTTCGCGGTAGTGGCGCTAGATGGCGCCGAGTGTTCTTAGAGAAGTGCGAAAGAGGAGCAATACGTTGGGTCGCTTTACTCATTCCGTGCTAATGTATTACCATCGACAGTCAACTTGAGATGGGTTCTGCCACAATTGTTTAGTTGAGTGTAGTTTGCACATTGTATTCCCGCGCTGTTGCTTACAACGCTGCAATGGCGGACGCTGTATCAGTGCTAACCAATGAGGCTATCTTTCAACTTACCAGCTCATTTCCGAGAACCGTCCCGCATCAAAATAAATGGGCCGTTCCTGACTACCTGAATGCGTGACCACTCGAAATACTTATGTAACCAAGAATGTACATCAAATCATATAATTCCACAAGAAACAACAAGAACCGAATAAATCAAGTTGCTCGTAATAAACCGACCGTCCAGGCATTTATTACCCTACAAAGTTCTTTGCTAATGAGTAAGTCCCGTTCACTCACGGTCTGTTGTATGCATGGTTGTATGCCTTTGGGCATCAACACGCTGTATTTTAACGTGAGTGGATTGGAACCCTAACAGACTGCATTTTTGCCAGTAATGGTTGTTGAATTCACATTTACAATGCCTGATCAACCTAAGTAAACTCTCCGGTGTAGGCTGTGCAATTGGGTTGCTGTCTCGTTCGAAAATAATAAATATCAAGTGTACCTCTGTTCTTGTTCCCAATACAGGAAGCACAAACTTTTACCCAGAAAAGCACACACACACACACATACACACACACACACACACACACACACACACACACACACACACACACACACACACACACACACACACACACACACACACACACACACACACACACACACACACACACACAAACACACACACACATATATATATATATATATATATATATATATACAGCAGTGCCAGCATCTTCTCTGAGTCTGTTATGTCTGAAATAACACATAATTCCTAGATCCCTGCGTAAAGAATTGCTTGTCAAGCATGTTTTGGACCAAGATATCACGGTTCATTTTCCCGAAGCTCTGGCTGACTTAGAACTAACACCGATGGTGGTGGGCATACACCGAGACAACTTTTCGTCCCCAGACCAATGTTTTTCACTCAGGTTGAAATGCCATGGGAAAAGTTTCACATAGTGCAGCGTTCCCATGTGTCTCTATAAGCGCTTTGACTTTTGGGCCATGCCGCAGGAAAACGGGAGCCTAAATACATTTGTTTTGTAGTATAGCCTCGTGATTTGCTCAGAGGCACCAGCTCTTGAACGAACGGGCGGAGTAGATAACTTCTGCTCAACAATTTTCAGTCACTCGATCAGAATGGTTGGGTTTTGTTCAGCCTATATACCTTAACCGAGAAAGTGCAAGAAAAGGGTTGAAGATTAATATGCGGAAGACACGGGTAATATTTAACAGCCTGGCAAGAAAACAAGAATTTTTGATCGCCAGTCCCATCCTATAGAGTCTGTGCAAGAGTACGTTTATCTAGGCCAATTACTCGATCACATGCGACTGTTACCTTGAGAAGGAAATTTACAGAAGAATAAAAATGGGTTGGAGTGCATACGACAGACATTGCCAAATCATGACTGGCAGCTTATCTCTGTCTACCGTATATTTGTCTCTGTCTACATTTTACCGGTGCTAACATATCAGGCAGAAACTTGAAGGTTAACAAAGAGGCTCGAGAACAAGTTAAGGAACACGCAAAGAGTGAAGGAACGAAAACGTCAGGCCTAACGTTAAGAGACCGGAAAAGAGTGTTGTGGATCAGAGATCGAAAGGGAATAGCCGGTATTCTAGTTGACATTAACAGAAAACAAAAATGGAGATAGACAGGCCATGTAATGCGTAGGGTAAATAACTGGTGCACCATTAGAGTTACAGAATGGACACCAAGAGAAGGGAAGCGCAGTCGAGGACGGCGCAAAACTAAGTGGTGTGATGAAATTAGGAAGTGAAATATGCAGGCGCAAGTTGGAATCAGCTAGCGCAAGACGGGAGTAATTGGAGATCACAGGGAGATGACTTCGTCCTGCAGTGGACGTAAAAGTAGGCTGATGATGATGAGGATGATGATGCACAATTTAGTTCAGATTTTATTATTTGGACAATGTGGGCGTGCTTTCATTTCTTTAAAAAAATATGCAATGCTTTTGTGTATCACACTTCGGTCCCTCAGCTAACACAACAGTATAGAGAGAGAGATAGAATAAACTTTAATCGAAAGAGCACGCGAGCGTAGGTAGCTCCTCCGCTCTGCAGTGGGTGGTCCCCTCAGTCCAGGAGCCCTAGCTGCCCTTCTCGCTCGGTTGACCAGGTTGAGCTGGTCCGTCGAGTCGGAGCTGGACAGCGCTGCCTCCCATTGCCGTGTGGCGGGGTGTGTTATGGGTGTGAGTTGTGGTGTGTTTGCGCAAGCCCATACCATGTGGTAAAGCGTTGCACCTTGATCGCAGTGTGGACATTTATAGGAATACAGCGCAGGGTGTATGGCGTGGTAAAGACTCAAATGTGGATATGTGTTTGTTTGGAGTTTTCGCCATATTACGGCTTCCTCTGGCGTCAGAGCATTATGCGGTGGGGGGTAGTGTTCTTCGTGAAAGGCGATAGTGTATACGTGCACCTGGAAGCGATCTCTTCCCTTGTTTCATTGCTGTCATTACCACGATGTTCGAGATAACGGAAAACAGATGTTGATATTTTGCAAGCGCCTCATTGTCCGGATGCGTAATTGTGAACAGCATTTTATGAATGTGCCACTATATCATCCTGCATTTTTTTTTTTATTTTTTACCTTACTCCGCGTAAACTGAATACTTATAGTTCTTAAATTCAAAATATTCCTTATTCGATTCAATATTTTGGCGTCATTTTAATCGTATATTCGTATTGGATTGGACTGGAAAGATTTATTATCGGAACACTCCTAGTTGGTTGTTTAAGAACGCAGGCGTTAAAAGGCTTTAAAGGCGTTGAAAATCACATTGTAACGTCTTGATTAAATATGGGACGGAACTAATGTAAACGCTGAGATACATTTAAATCGTTGTACTCCCTCAGCTTCATTTATTTCATCTCGACGTGCCTTGAGTAGTTCCCACGGCTACATGGCTTCTTTCGGTCATGGACACTGATGCAGAATTCCAATCGTTCTGTATGTGTCTTGATGACACTAATGGGTTAAAGTGTCCAATTCATCAGCAGTTTTCGCCTTACAAAGGCCTTTCAAAGTGAAGACTTTTTTGACATGTTCACACATGTAGTAATCTCAAGATTTCTTCCTTCGGACTCACTTTTATTACCACGATCGTACTGTATTGTGTTGTTGCACAACGTTGTATGATTGCACAATGTTGTATGTCATCGACTGATTTTTTCATAACCGTTTCAATGATGACGTATGGAGTTTAATGGCGCAAGGGCCAATAATGGCCAAAGTGTGCCAGGTTAGGAAGCAAGCGCTTGACGAGGACATCGTATTGAGACTATTACGAGAGACATTTTTCGCCAGCAAGGAATTGTTCTAAGTTGTTTCACATTCCCACCGCTGTCGCGTAAATGCAAAGTGATTGATGGCGTTAGGAAGCAGGCTACTACTCGTGCACACGATATTTAAAAGAATAGCATATAAAATGTAAAATATTTCCGTAGCACAGATATAAACCAATAATGCGAGGCTTGTTCAGAATCTGATAGCCACGGTGATTTTAGCGAGAGACGGAGCAGGTTTCTTGACGTTTATTTCTTTTCTTTCTTTTTGTGGCTCCCGTGCATCAAGCGATTTCGACCGATTTCAGGCGCTCCACTCGTTCTTCGGAGTCAGACTTTATTTTCACCAGAACCCTTTCTCTTTAGCGCTCTGCTTATTCCTGAGATCTAACGAAATGCGCCAATTAGACGTTTGATGCTTGTTTGTGTCAGCTTTAGAAACGAAGGACGACGACGTTTCGAGAAACTGCACATAATTACAAGCGACTTTCGCCACAAAATTCTAGGGTTGCTGTTTTCGTTACACGCTGAATGTTTGCATCAGGTGATCCTGACGAGAGTACCTTTGACTCAGCCGGTTTCTTCACCGCGCGCGAATAAGTTTTGCGGGCCCTCTTTAGAGCTGTGTTGAGAGTTGAGAAGTGGTGGCGCGTAGCAAAGGCAGGACACCCGGCTTCTAATCTGAAGGTCGTAAGCTCTAATCCTCCTCCAGCCACTACATTTTCAGGCATGGAGTGGCGCCTGACACCGGCAGAAAAATATCGCCGAGAGCTAGTGCGGCTATACTAGTCCAAGTGCAACCAAATTAAGAAGGCTCACTAAGCTTCAACAACGTCACTTCCCCACCAGAACAGGAATTGGCCTCCCTGGTCCAGTATTCGGCCACTACCTCCCTCATCACTCCTACAATTAACCCATGGCCCTCAGTCCCCAGCAGCTGCGGAGCACCTGACCAAGGCGGCGGTCAGACCTGCGACGCGGCAGGGGGTGCTAAGAATCTCTGGGTCCGGACAGGCCGCCAATGTAAACTGAACCTCGCATCATTGAACACGCGCACCCTATATAGTGAGGCTAGCTTAGCAGGGCTATTTGAAGAAATATCAGGTATTGCCTGGGATATTATTGACCTTAGTGAGGTGAGAAGAACTGGTGAGGTTTATAGAGTGCTGACTAACGGCCACGTCTTCTGCTACAGAGGTCTTCCAGATAAGACAGAATTCGGAGTGGGATTTGTAGTCCATAAGGACATAGCGGGAAACATTGATGAATTATACAGCAATAATGAGAGGGTAGCAGTTGTCGTAATAAAGCTGAATATGAGGTACCGAATGAAGGTAGTACAAGCCTACGCCCCAACATCGAGTCACGATGATGAAGAAATAGAACAGTTTCATGAAGATGTTGAATTAGCAATAAGAAAGGTGCAAACTTCGTATACTGTAGTCATGGGCGACTTCAATGCAAAAGTGGGGGAAAAGCAGGCTGGTGAGCAAGGAATTGGCAACTACGGCATCGATTCTAGGAACACTAGAGGAGAGATGTTGGTAGAATTCGCGGAAAAGAATAGACTCCGAATAATAAATACCTTCTTCAGGAAGCGCAGCAACGGGAAGTGGACCTAGAAAAGCCCTAATGGAGAAACAAGGAATGAAATTGATTTCATACTCTCTGCCAACCCCAGAGTGGTGCAGGATGCAGAAGTGTTAGGTAGCATAAAGTGCAGTGACCTTAGGTTAGAGAGGTCTAGGATTTCTCTCAATTTAAAGAGAGAAAGAATAAAATTAATCAAGAAGAATCAGGCCTACAAAGACGCAGTAAGGGTAAAAGCAGACCGATTCAGGCTGGTGCTCGCCAACAAATATGCAGCTTTAGAACAAGAAGATGACGACCACATGGAGATAATGAATGAAACCGTAACTAGGCTTATCTCAGAACCAGGAATTGAAGTGGGAGATAAGGCACCAAGGCAAGCAGTAGGTAAGCTCTCCCAAGTAACAAAAGAACTGATAAAGAAATGATAAAACATGAAAGTGGCAAACTCGAGAGATCAGCTAGAATTCGCTGAACTCTCAAAACTGATCAACCAGAAAAGAGTGAGGGATATTCAAAATTATAACGTGGAAAAGATTGAGGAAGCAGTAAAATATGGACGCAGCACGAAATAAGTGAGAAGAAAACTTGGCACAGGACAAGGCAAATTGTATGCATTGAAAGATAAGCAGGGTAATTTCGACGACATAGCAAAAGCAGTGGAAGAATTATACTGACCTGTACAGTTCCCAGAGCAGCCAAGCTACTTTCATTCGAAGTAGTGATGAACAGGATACATAGGCTCCTTCTATAACTAGCGATGAAGTTAGAAGGTCCTTCAAAGATATGACCAGGGGAAAAGGTGCTGGAGAAGATAGAATAATAGTCGATTTATTTATTTTTATTTATCTACATACTGCAGACCATGGTTATATCCAGACAGGAAGGGCACAGTTATATGAGGGCAAAATCACAGCAAAATAAGATAATATAGTAACAATATAACAACATAGATAACAATACAGTAATATAACAGGGAAGTATACAATATAGTATCATGGAAAGATTGTAACATATATATATAGACATATGTGAGATTCAATGGGGTAGGCTAAATACCGTTAATGAATTCCAGTCATTTATGGTGCGTGGAAAAAAACGAAAATTTGTACAGATTGGTTCGTGCAAAAAGCGGTGATAATAAATTTTTGTAATAGAATCGTGTGTTTCTTGCTGGCATTATGGAAAGGTACGGTGAAGAATAATCAAAGAATAATCACAGATGGAGGAGATATCAGGCTTGAAAAGCTAGCGGCCTTTTATACTCAATGCCTCACGACTTCAAGTGTACCAGAAAGCTGGAAGAACGCCAACATTATACTCATCCGTAAGAAGGGAGACGTTAAAGAATTGAATTATAGACCCATTAGATTGCTTTCAGTATTGTATAAAATATTCACCAAGATAATTTCCAATAAAATCAGGGCCACACTTGACTTCAGCCAAGCAAGAGAGGCTGGCTTCAGCAGGCTGGCCTCCGGAAGGGATATTCTACAATAGATCATATCCATGTCATCAATCAGGTAATAGAGAAATCTGCGAAGAACAATCAACGCCTCTATATGGCTTTCATATATTATGAAAAAATTGGCTGCCGATCGACGAAGTGAATGCTGATGATGGAGCGAAGCTCCTTGGACGATTACGGCTGCTGCTCGAGCTTTCGCTTCGGGGTCTTTCTGTCGTTGCCGGCGTGCTGCTGCTTCTCGTGCTCGTAGCTCGATGTTAGCTTCGCGGCGTCGCCGTTGGGTTGCCGCGTCTCGTTCTCGAAGTGTAGCATCAGAGGTGTAGCATCAGAGGTGTGTGCAAACCCTGACGTTTGCGCTTACGTTCGTGCTTCTCCCTACTGCAGTGCTAAGTGTAGCGACAGCGGCGCGGCGCCAGCGCAACACCTGAGCGCGGTCGGCATGCGCGCTGCGTGCGCTCTGCGAACGGTTCTGCGCATGACGTCGTGCGCTTGCTTGGAGAGGGGTTTCGGAGCGGCGCCGTCGCAGCGCAAACCTGTGCGCGGTTGGTATGAGCGCAGCGTGCGCGACGGGGAGCGACGACGACGATGGCGACAACGGACATCGTGAGAGCCTAAGGAGCTTCGCTCCTAAAAAAGTATTTGATTCAGTAGGGATACCAGCTGTCATAGAGGCATTGCGTAATCAAGGAGTACAGGAGGCATACGTGAATTATTGGCAAATATCTACAAAGATTGCACAGCAATCTTGGTTCTCCACAAGAAAATTAGAAAGTTACCTATCAAGAAAGGCGTCAGACAAGGAGACACAATCTCTCCAATGCTATTCACTGCATGCTTAGAAGAAGCATTCAAGCTCTTAGACTGGGAAGGCTTAGGAATAAGGATCAACAGCGAAGATCTCAGCAACCTTTCGTTTGCAGATGACATTGTCCTATTGAGCAATAATGGGGACGAATTAAAGCAAATGTTTGGGGACCTTAACCGAGAAAGTGTAAGAGTGGGGCTGAAGATTAATATGCAGAAGATAAACATAATGTTCAATAGCCTGGCAAGAGAAGAAGAATTTAGGATCGCCAAAGAGCCTCTAGAGTCTGTAAAGGATACGTTGATCTAGGTCAATTACTCACAGGGAACCCTGATCATGAGAAAGAAATTTACAGAAGAATAAAATTGGGTTGGAGTGCATTTGGCCGGCATTACTAAATCCTCGCTGGGAGCTTACCACTGTCATTGACAAGTGTACAATCATTGCATTCTTCTGGGGCAAACATATGGGGCAGAAACTTGGAGGTTAACATAGAAGCTCGAGAACAAGTTAAGGACCGCACAAAGAGCGATGGAACGAAACAACTTGGGTCTAACTTTAAGACAGAAAAAGAGCAGTGTGGATCAGAGAGCAAACAGAGATAGCTGATATTCTAGTTGATATTAAGCGGAAAAAATGGAGCTGGGCAGACCATGTAATGCGTAGGATGGATAACCGGTGGACCATTAGGGTTACACAATGGATACCAAGAGAAGGGAAGCGCAGTCGAGGTCGGCAGAAAACCAGATGGCATGATGAAGTTGGGAAATTTGCAGCCGCAAGTTGTAATCATCATCATCATCATCATCATCATCATCATTAGGCTATATTTTATGTTCACTACAGAACGAAGGCCTCTCCCTGCGATCTCCAATTACCCCTGTCTTGCGCTAGCTTATTCCAACTTGCTCCTGCAAATTTCCTAACTTTATCGCCCCATCTGGTTTTCTGCCGAGCTCGACTGCGCTTTCCTTCTCTTGGTACCCATTTTGTAACTCTAATGGTCCACCGGTTATCCATCCTACGCATTACATGGCCTGCCCAGCTCCATTTCTTCCGCTTAATGTCAACTAGAATATCGGCTATCCTCGTTTATTCTCTTATCCACACCGCTCTCTTCCTGTTTGTTAACGTTAGTCCTAAGATTTTTCGTTACATCGCTCTTTGTGCGGTCCTTAACTTGTTCTCGAGCTTGGAATCAGCTAGCGCTAAACAAGGGTAATTGGAGATCACAGGGAAGGGCCTTCGTCCTGCAGTGGACATAAATATAGGATGGTGATGATGATGAAATACTTTTGTTTCTGTACTTTATATTTGATGCTTCCTATTACTACTCATTAAAAAAAAAAAAACGTCAGAGTACCGTCTTGGCTTTTAGCGTAGTTACTATAGGTACTAAAGTCTCAACTTTTGCACTTATCCTATTTTCTCCCGCGACAGCTGGAGGTTCAGACGAAGCACTGTCCTTGGAGACTGTATTTGAAGACAACTATTGTGAAGTTAATATTCAAGTGTCCGACCTGTTCAAACTATCAATCGCTAGTAGATTACAACTACGCTTACGTGATTCCAAATAAGTGTGGTCGAGCCAGTTTGTCGAACCCAAACCCTATCGTCTGGTTCATATTGACTATATGAGTTACGCCGACCGTCGGGTCCAGTTGGTTTACAAGGCTGCAAGTGGCAGGCGGACTCGCTTGATAAAATTTATGCGAAAACAGCCGCGCTGTATCGGTTAGACTGGTCGTGCCGACTTCACGCAAACGAAACTATACTCTCACAGCATACGTCTAAAGTACTGATAGCTCCTATAGCACCTTTCCTGACAAATATTTACATTACGAAGAGTTAGTTAACCGCTCTAAACCGCTTACCTCTGAAACGCGTTGCTTGCCCCTTTTTTCTTGGCTTGCTTTGATCTTTCAGCACAACTTGGATCTCTTGTCCACTCGGGATGTCAGTTTAAAAAGAAGAGCGGCTTTACCTTTCAATATTCCGTGAGAGCACTGTATCTCCAGTTCATCGAGTGGTGTATGCGCTCTAATAGGCGGCCGGCTCTTGCTCCTTATCGCCTTTTGGGACCGGGGAAGCTTGGAACAGAGGCGAAGCGCTGATTTCACAGATCGATAATCCGCCGTGCGGCGAGTCCCATGAGGCTATTTTAAATGGTCGCTTAACAGTTTTTTTTGTTTTGGTTTTGATCTTGCAGGGTACAATATAGCATGGGTGCTATAAGAAGCCCACACACCAAAAAGAAAATAATTCAGTGTCCCACTTTACTCAGAAGATGGGACAAAGGCGCTATAATGCAATACTATCTTCCAAACATTTCAATAATAGCTTCTGGATCTTGGATATACACGTGCGCATAAACGATAACCTAGGAAGGCTCTGTCATTCCGTTATTCAAGCCAAATGTTGAACCAGCTAGCCCTTGAGGATTGTGTTTTTTTTTTTTTTTACGTTAGGGTAGAAAATTATATTTGATTGCCGAATGTATCTGTTCTCGCTCTTTCTGAACTCCGATCATTTAATAATGTGGCCGAAGGAGGCTTTCCGAAGCTCCTAACGGCGCTGTCCTATTCGTTTCCGACGCAGTGGGCCGATGTCTAGCTTCTGAGCTGTAATTTTTGGTGAGACTTGAATTTCGAAGAGTAGGTCGGCTTGAAATTTTTAATTCAAGCATTCTTTTTTAAACCTCTACCATCATCACCTCATGAATAATTATCAATTTATTTTTCCTGCAGGAAATATGGCTCTTCCAGAGATGTATCTATTATCCTTACTCATCGTCGCCTGAGCCCACCCTATCCATACTATGCTTTCCTGTTATCCATGGCACATACAACCCCTGGCGCCCTTGACTACAGTTCCCTTCTTTTTGGTACCCATTCATTTACCCATTAACTAGACTTTGTTCTGCGTAATTCGTGTTTCGTGCAAGTTCACTTATTCCGCTGAATATCAGCTACAATACTATGTGCCCGTCTCGTGCCTTTTATTCAGACTTTAAAGCGGCCCTGCAACACATTTTGTGAAAGGTGTGTATCTGAAGGCATCTCCTCATTATTTTTTTCCCACAAAAAACCAAAAAGGGAAATCAAGAGAAGATTCATTTTCAATGCAACTTGTACTAACAGACTCAATGGAAATGAAGTACTGCCGCTACTCCACTAGCTTTTCCTTTTCATTATTCCTCCCGTGCTCAAAGCTCTACGCCACACCCGCGCAAAACGTAGCTTACATTCTCTACCCGTCGGCGTGCCGAGCGTGCGGAGTATCAGTATTAGTTTGAGATCTTGCACCACGATGACCACGAGTTTCAGTCACACGGCCCCTCTGAGAAGGCCAAGAGTCGACGCATTAGTAGCGTCCTTCTCCACCACCCGATGTCGAAATTACCCCATCAGTCATAAATACTGTATCGAGCTCTACCGCTCAATTTTCTTGACGCCCTGATTAGCCATGAAGGTAAAAGGAAATCGGCGAGCAATCCTCACGTATACTGTTGCGCAAGAGTAAGGCATAAAATGGCAGACCTTTTAAAAAGTTGAAAGAAAGGGCAAGCAGCCTTTCAAGAGTAATCATCTATATGTTTCAAGCTGGAAGTAGAAGCAAGAAACTTTCGCCCACATATTCATGGTTCTGTTACCTTGTAACTAGGAGAGCGTATTCATCGTGGTAGGGAGTGTTGCAGGGTGTCTTTAATGGTAGTTTTCTATTAGGCTTTCTCGCTGAACGGTATCCAACCGCCTTTTAAATTGTACGAGAAAGCAATCGCGAAAGTTGAGAACACTTTTGTCATTAAATGCTTACGTCAGAACTCTCTCAGTTAATTTATGAATTACCTATTATTGCGAACTGTGACTTCCTTTAGTTTATATTCATCCCTTTGAATAAATTTTATTGCCGAGCCACCATGGTGCCTTTGCGGCTATGTCCTATACTGCTGCTGATACTGGGCCGTATGGCTTCTGGGCCGGGCATCGGGTGCACGATAATGTACCTTAAGCTGCTCAATATTAATCGGGATTCCTCCACAGTTCTGCATTGGGAGTGTTTGTGTATGTGTGTGTGCGTGCTTTCCTTTTTTTTCGTATTATTTTTCTCTCATCCATCGCATCCTTTTTCCCCCACCCCCGGCACAGGGTAGCCAACCGGAGATATTATCTGGCTAACCTTCCTGCCTTTCCTTTGCCTTTGTCTCTCTCTATCTCGACTACGGCGTCTTTTGTAGCCGGGATTTTTCCGTGAGGCGGTAAACCCCGTCATTCATCTATCGCCAACTCACATGGCAGGAATGTCTGAACTGATGATTCAACTGTGGCGGACGGAAGAGACTATATTAAACCGTAATTTAGTTTTGAAGTCGTTCTGAAGGCGCTTTCGTTTTTTAAGAATGGGAACAGGTTGCAAGGAACTTTTCAGTGTTGTACGCCTATCAAAAGAAGAAAGAAAGAAAGAGAGGAAGAAAGAAAATAAAAAAAGAAAACAAATTAAAAAAAAGAAAAACGCGCACTGCGTAACTCTGAGAATGCTCTACGGTGCACTCCAAATCGCTGAATGAATTTTAGGCTTCAGAACTTACTCCTTGCGGACAGTTTTGTCTAAATTGGAATTGCAAAATGCAAGCCTCGATCTAAAAGTCAAAGCAGCCGGTGTCGCGCATTCACCGTGGTTCAAAAGCTAAGTTGGAAATGCCATGTTTAAGATCTCATTTGCTTTTCGGCTTTATCGTTTCCCTCACTCGACGACACACACGGGACACATTTTTACTTTCTTTTCTCTTATTGCTCTCGTTAAACACAAAAGATGTCTGGCATTTCGCAATTCAGCCGTGCCAACTGAATAGATCGTCTTAAAAAGCTTTCCCTATAACCGAAGATAACGCTTGCATGCAGGGACTTTAAGGCCGCAATGTATACTTTGCTCGGTGTTGAGAATTTATCCTGAATAGATGTCAATTGCGTCCATTTGTCTTTCATTCTGGACGCTAAAGTGTAAAAATGCAGTAGCTACCTTCTCTGGAAGCCCTTTTTAACAATACAATGTGCCTAGTACTCCTATTTTCTCACAATTTAGGAAGCACATCAACTGATGAATAAATCAAAAGCACTGATACACACAAAGAGCCAAAACAA